>NC_091316.1:42321529-42453416 GCF_038502225.1 Cherax quadricarinatus
TGCACTTGTGGATGTGTGTACTTGAGGATGTGTGTAATTGAGGATGTGTGCACTTGTGGATGTGTGTACTTGTGGATGTGTGCACTTGTGGATGTGTGTACTTGTGGATGTGTGCACTTGTGGATGTGTGTACTTGAGGATGTGTGTAATTGAGGATGTGTGTACTTGAGGATGTGTGCACTTGTGGATGTGTGTACTTGAGGATGTGTGTACTTGAGGATGTGTGCACTTGTGGATGTGTGTACTTGAGGATGTGTGTAATTGAGGATGTGTGCACTTGTGGATGTGTGTACTTGTGGATGTGTGCACTTGTGGATGTGTGTACTTGAGGATGTGTGCACTTGTGGATGTGTGTACTTGAGGATGTGTGTACTTGAGGATGTGTGCACTTGTGGATGTGTGTACTTGAGGATGTGTGTAATTGAGGATGTGTGCACTTGTGGATGTGTGTACTTGTGGATGTGTGCACTTGTGGATGTGTGTACTTGTGGATGTGTGTACTTGAGGATGTGTGTAATTGAGGATGTGTGCACTTGTGGATGTGTGTACTTGAGGATGTGTGTACTTGAGGATGTGTGCACTTGTGGATGTGTGTACTTGAGGATGTGTGTAATTGAGGATGTGTGCACTTGTGGATGTGTGTACTTGTGGATGTGTGCACTTGTGGATGTGTGTACTTGTGGATGTGTGCACTTGTGGATGTGTGTACTTGAGGATGTGTGTAATTGAGGATGTGTGTACTTGAGGATGTGTGCACTTGTGGATGTGTGTACTTGTGGATGTGTGTACTTGAGGATGTGTGTACTTGTGGATGTGTGCACTTGTGGATGTGTGTACTTATGTGTGTACTTGAGGATGTGTGCACTTGTGGATGTGTGTACTTGAGGATGTGTGTAATTGAGGATGTGTGTACTTGAGGATGTGTACTCACCTATTTGTACTCACCTATTTGTGGTTGCAGGGGTCGAGTCCTAGCTCCTGGCCCCGCCTCTTCACCGGTTGCTACTAGGCCCTCTCTCTCCCCGCTCCATGAGCTTTATCAAACCTCGTCTTAAAACTGTGTATGGTTCCTGCCTCCACTACGTCATTTTCTAGGCTATTCCACTGCCTTACAACTCTATGACTGAAGAAATACTTCCTACTATCTCTCTGACTCATTTGTGTCTTCAACTTCCAATTGTGGCCTCTTGTTTCTGTGTCCCCTCCCTGGAACATCCTGTCTTTGTCCACCTTGTCTATTCCACGCAGTATTTTATATGTCGTTATCATGTCTCCCCTGACCCTCCTGTCCTCCAGTGTGGTCAGGCCGATTTCCCTTAATCTTTCCTCATACGACATTCCCCTTAGCTCTGGAACTAACCTTGTCGCAAACCTTTGTACTTTCTCTAGTTTCTTGACGTGCTTTATCAAGTGCGGGTTCCAAACAGGTGCTGCATACTCCAGTATGGGCCTGACATACACGGTGTACAGTGTCTTGAATGATTCCTTACTAAGGTATCGGAATGCTGTTCTCAGGTTTGCCAGGCGCCCATATGCTGCAGCAGTTATCTGATTGATGTGTGCTTCCGGAGACATGCTCGGTGTTATACTCACCCCAAGATCTTTCTCCTTGAGTAAGGTTTGCAGTCTTTGGCCACCTAGCCTGTACTCTGTCTGTGGTCTTCTGTGCCCCTCCCCCATCTTCATGACTTTGCATTTGGCAGGATTAAATTCGAGAAGCCATTTGCTGGACCAGGTGTCCAGTCTGTCCAGGTCTCTTTGAAGTCCTGCCTGGTCCTCATCAGATTTAATTCTCCTCATTAACTTCACATCATCTGCAAACAGGGACACTTCTGAGTCTAACCCTTCCGTCATGTCGTTCACATATACCAAAAATAGCACTGGTCCTAGGACCGACCCCTGTGGGACCCCGCTCGTCACAGGTGCCCACTGTGATACATCATTACGTACCATGACTCGTTGTTGCCTCCCTGTCAGGTATTCTCTGATCCATTGCAGTGCCCTTCCTGTTATATGCGCCTGATGCTCTAGCTTCTGCACTAATCTCTTGTGAGGAACTGTGTCAAAGGCCTTCTTGCAGTCCAAGAAGATGCAATCAACCCACCCCTCTCTCTCTTGTCTTACTTCTGTTATTTTATCATAAAACTCCAGAAGGTTTGTGACACAGGATTTGCCTTCCGTGAATCCGTGCTGGTTGGCATTTATACTCCTGTTCCGTTCCAGGTGCTCCACCACTCTCCTCCTGATAATCTTCTCCATAATTTTGCATACTATACACGTCAATGACACAGGTCTATAGTTTAGTGCCTCTTTTCTGTCTCCTTTTTTAAAAATGGGAACTACATTTGCCGTCTTCCATACCTCAGGTAGTTGCCCAGTTTCCAGGGATGTGTTGAAGATTGTGGTAAGTGGCACGCACAACATATCTGCTCCCTCTCTAAGGACCCACGGGGAGATGTTGTCTGGTCCCATTGCCTTTGAGGTATCGATGTCCCTTAGCAGTTTCTTCACCTCCTCCTCATCTGTATGTATGTCGTCCAACACTTGTTGGTGTATTCCTTGCTGGTGTCCCCATCTGGTCTGTCCCCCCAGAGTCCTTCCTGTCTCTACTGTAAATACTTCCTTAAATCTCGTGTTGAGCTCCTCACATACCTCTTGATCGTTTCTTGTGAGTTCTCCACCTTCTTTCCTCAGCCTTATCACCTGGTCCTTGACTGTTGTCTTCCTCCTAATGTGGCTATACAGCAGTTTTGGGTCAGATTTGACTTTCGATGCTATGTCGTTTTCATACTGTCGCTGGGCCTCCCTCCTTATCTGTGCATACTCGTTTCTGGCTCTTCTACTGGATGTGTGTACTTGTGGATGTGTGCACTTGTGGATGTGTGTACTTGAGGATGTGTGTACTTGTGGATGTGTGCACTTGTGGATGTGTGTACTTATGTGTGTACTTGAGGATGTGTGCACTTGTGGATGTGTGCACTTGTGGATGTGTGTACTTGAGCATGTGTGTACTTGAGGGTGTGTGCACTTGTGGATGTGTGTACTTGAGGATGTGTGTACTTGTGGATGTGTGCACTTGTGGATGTGTGTACTTGAGGATGTGTGCACTTGTGAATGTGTGCACTTGTGGATGTGTGTACTTGAGGATGTCTGCACTTGTGGATGTGTGTACTTGTGGATGTGTGTAATTGTGGATTTGTGAACTTGTGGATGTGTGCACTTGTAGATGTGTGTACTTGAGGATGTGTGTACTTGTGGATGTGTGTACTTGTGGATGTGTGTACTTGTGGATGTGTGCACTTGTGGATGTGTGCACTTGTGGATGTGTGCACTTGTGGATGTGTGCACTTGTGGATGTGTGCACTTGTGGATGTGTGTACTTGAGGATGTGTGCACTTGTGGATGTGTGCACTTGTGGATGTGTGTACTTGAGGATGTGTGTACTTGTGGATGTGTGTACTTGTGGATGTGTGTACTTGTGGATGTGTGCACTTGTGGATGTGTGCACTTGTGGATGTGTGTACTTGAGGATGTGTGTACCTGTGGATGTGTGCACTTGTGGATGTGTGTTCTTGAGGATGTGTGCACTTGTGGATGTGTGCACTTGTGGATGTGTACTCACCTATTTGTACTCACCTCACTTGAGGATGTGTGTACTTGTGGATGTGTGTACTTGTGGATGTGTGTACTTGTGGATGTGTGCACTTGTGGATGTGTGCACTTGTGAATTTGTGTACTTGAGGATGTGTGTACTTGTGGATGTGTGCACTTGTGGATGTGTGTACTTGAGCATGTGTGTACTTGAGGATGTGTGCACTTGTGGATGTGTGTACTTGAGGATGTGTGTACTTGTGGATGTGTGCACTTGTGGATGTGTGTACTTGAGGATGTGTGCACTTGTGGATGTGTGCACTTGTGGATGTGTGTACTTGTGGATGTGTGTACTTGAGGATGTGTGAACTTGAGGATGTGTGTACTTGTGGATGTGTGCACTTGAGGATGTGTGAACTTGAGGATGTGTGTACTTGTGGATGTGTGTACTTGTGGATGTGTGTACTTGTGGATGTGTGTACTTGTGGATGTGTGCACTTGTGGATGTGTGTACTTGTGGATGTGTGCACTTGTGGATGTTTGCATTTGTGGATGTGTGCACTTGTGGATGTGTGCATTTGTGGATGTGTGCACTTGTGGATGTGTGTACTTGAGGATGTGTGTACTTGTGGATGCGTGTACTTGTGGATGTGTGCACTTGTGGATGTGTGCACTTGTGGATGTGTGTACTTGAGGATGTGTGCACTTGTGGATGTGTGCACTTGTGGATGTGTGTACTTGTGGATGTGTGCACTTGTGGATGTGTGTACTTGAGGATGTGTGCACTTGTGGATGTGTGCACTTGTGGATGTGTGTACTTGTGGATGTGTGTACTTGTGGATGTGTGCACTTGTGGATGTGTGTACTTGAGGATGTGTGTACTTGTGGATGTGTGTACTTGTGGATGTGTGTACTTGTGGATGTGTGTACTTGTGGATGTGTGCACTTGTAGAAGTGTGTACTTGAGGATGTGTGCACTTGTGGATGTGTGTACTTGTGGATGTGTGCACTTGTGGATGTGTGTACTTGAGGATGTGTGTACTTGTGGATGTGTGTATTTGAGGATGTGTGTACTTGTGGATGTGTGTACTTGTGGATGTGTGTACTTGTGGATGTGTGCACTTGTGGATGTGTGCACTTGTGGATGTGTGCACTTGTGGATGTGTGCACTTGTGGATGTGTGCACTTGTGGATGTGTGTACTTGTGGATGTGTGCACTTGTGGATGTGTGCACTTGTGGATGTGTGCACTTGTGGATGTGTGCACTTGTGGATGTGTGCACTTGTGGATGTGTGTTCTTGAGGATGTGTGCACTTGTGGATGTGTGTACTTGTGGATGTGTGTACTTGAGGATGTGTGCACTTGTGGATGTGTGTACTTGAGGATGTGTGCACTTGTGGATGTGTGCACTTGTGGATGTGTGTACTTGAGGATGTGTGCACTTGTGGATGTGTGTACTTGTGGATGTGTGTACTTGTGGATGTGTGTGCTTGTGGATGTGTGTACTTGTGGATGTGTGCACTTGTGGATGTGTGCACTTGTGGATGTGTGTACTTGTGGATGTGTGTACTTGTGGATGTGTGCACTTGTGGATGTGTGTGCTTGTGGATGTGTGTACTTGTGGATGTGTGCACTTGTGGATGTGTGCACTTGTGGATGTGTGCACTTGTGGATGTGTACTCACCTATTTGTACTCACCTATTTGTGGTTGCAGGGGTCGAGTCATAGCTCCTGGCCCCGCCTCTTCGCTGATTGCTACTAGGTCCTCTCTCTCCCTGCCCCATGAGCTCTATCATACCTCGCCTTAAAACTATGTATGGTTCCCTCCTCCACTACGTCACTTTCTAGGCTATTCCACGGCCTGACTTCTCTATGACTGAAGAAATACTTCCTAACATCCCTTTGATTCATCTGAGTCTTCAACTTCCAATTGTGACCTCTTGTGTCTGTGTCCCTTCTCTGGAACATCCCGTCTTTGTCCACCTTGTCTATTCCGCGCAGTATTTTATATGTCGTTATCATGTCTCCCCTGACCCTCCTGTCCTCCAGTGTCGTCAGGCCGATTTCCCTCAACCTTCCTTCGTAGGACAATCACCGTAGCTCTGGGACTAGTCTTGTTGCAAACCTTTGCACTTTCTCTAATTTCTTGACGTGCTTGACTAGGTGTGGATTCCAAACTGGTGCTGCAGACTCCAGTATGGGCCTGACGTAAATGGTATACAGAGTCTTAAACGAATCCTTATTGAGGTATCGGAACGCTATCCGTAGGTTTGCCAGGCGCCCGTATGCTGCAGCAGTTATCTGATTGATGTGCGCCTCAGGAGATATGCTCGGTGTTATACTCACCCCCAGATCTTTTTCCTTGAGTGGGGTTTGCAGTCTTTGGCCATCTAAACTATATTGTGTCTGCGGTCTTCTTTGCCTTTCCCCAATCTTTATGACTTTGCATTTGGCAGGGTTAAATTCCAGGAGCCAGTTGCTGGACCAGGCTTGTAGCCTGTCCAGGTCTCTTTGTAGTCCTGCCTGATCCTCGTCCGATTTGATTCTTCTCATTAACTTCACATCATCTGCAAACAAGGACACTTCTGAGTCTATCCTTTCCGTTATGTCGTTCACATATACAAAGAACAGCACAGGTCCTAGGACTGACCCCTGTGGAACCCCGCTTGTCACAGGCGCCCACTCTGACACCTCGTCGCGTACCATGACTCGTTGTTGCCTCCCTGTCAGATATTCTCTGATCCATTGCAGTGCCTTTCCTGTTATGTGTGCATGGTCCTCTAGTTTTTGCAGTAACCTCTTGTGAGGAACTGTGTCGAAGGCCTTTTTGCAGTCCAAAAATATGCAGTCGATCCACCCCTCTCTCTCTTGTCTTACTTCTGTCACCTTGTCATAAAACTCTAGTAGGTTTGTGACACAGGATTTTCCTTCCCTGAAACCGTGCTGGTTGTCAATTATACACTTGTTTCTTTCCAGGTGCCCCACCGCTCTCCTCCTGATGATCTTCTCCATGACCTTGCATACTATACACGTTAGTGATACAGGTCTGTAGTTTAGTGCCTCATGTCTGTCTCCCTTTTTAAAAATTGGGACTACATTTGCCATTTTCCATACCTCAGGGAGTTGCCCAGTTTCAAATGATGTGTTGAAGATCTTTGTTAATGGCTCACACAATATTTCTGCTCCCTCTTTAAGGACCCATGGAGAGATGTTGTCTGGTAACACCGCCTTTGAGGTGTCAAGTTCGCATAGCAGCTTCTTCACCTCCTCCTTGGTTATATGTACCTCATCCAGCACTTGCTGGTGTGCCCCCCTGTTCTGATTTCTTGGAGTCCTACTGGTTTCCACTGTAAATACCTCTTTAAATCTTGTGTTGAGCTCCTGACAAACCTCTCGGTCGTTTCTTGTGAATTCCCCATCACTCTTCCTCAGTCTGATTACCTGGTCCTTGACTGTTGTTTTCCTCCTGATGTGGCTGTACAACAGCTTCGGGTCAGTCTTTACTTTTGATGCTATGTCATTTTCATATTGTCTCTGAGCCTCCCTTCTTATCTGTGCATATTCGTTTCTGGCTCTTTGGCTGATTTCTTTATTTTCCTGAGTTCTCTGTCTTCTGTACCTTTTCCATTCTCTAGTACACCTAGTTTTTGCCTCCCTACACCTTTGGGTGAACCAAGGACTCGTTCTGTTCTTCCCATTATTTCTGTTTCCCTTGGGAACAAACCTCTCCTCTGCCTCCTTGCATTTTGTTGCTACATAGTCCATCATTTCTTGTACTGGTTTTCCTGTCAGTTCCCTCTCCCACTGAATGTCTTGAAGGAAGTTCCTCATGCCTGAGTAGTTCCCCCTTTTGTAGTTTGGTTTTTCCCAGCCTATTCCTGCTAATCTCTCCACTTGGAGCTCAACTATGTAGTCGAAGCACAGAACCACATGATCACTTGCTCCGAGGGGCCTTTCATACATGATACCCTCGATGTCCGAACTACTCATGGTGAATACAAGATCCAACCTTGCTGGTTCATCCTCTCCTCTCTCTCTGGTAGTGTCTCTAACATGTTGATGCATGAGGTTTTCCAGTACCACATCCATCATCTTGGCTCTCCATGTTTCAGGACCCCCATCGGGCTCCAGGTTTTCCCAGTCAATCTCCTTGTGATTGAAATCACCCATAACTATTAACTTTGCTCCCCCCATGTGTGCTCTCCTGGCCACCTCGGCTAGTGTGTCGATCATTGCTCTGTTGCTCTCATCGTATTCTTCTCTTGGCCTCCTGCAGTTCTGTGGTGGGTTGTACATTACTGCAATTATCACCTTATGTCCCTCAGACTGGATTGTTCCTACTAAGTAGTCCCTTTCGCCCGTGCCATCCATTCCTTCCATTTTCTCAAAACCCCACTGGTTTTTAATGAACAGTGCAACTCCTCCTCCCCCTCTCCTCCCTCTGTCTTTCCTGAGGATTTGATATCCGGATGGAAAGATTGAATCTGTTATTATTCTGGTGAGTTTTGTTTCTGTGAGTGCTATTATGTCTGGGGATGTCTCTTTGATTCTTTCGTGCCACTCCTCATACTTGTTTGTTATTCCATTTGCATTTGTATACCACACCTTCAACTTCTTTTCTAAGACTGTGGTCTGGGAGGTATATTGGGGTTGGGGAAGTGGGAGACCTGGTAAGGAACTATGGGTTGTTGCTGTGGGGGTGGAGTTTGTAATGTAGTGGGTGGGGGCATTGGATGTGGCATGGGTGTTTTGATTTAGAGTGTTTGGTTGCACTGGGGTTGACCTGGTTGGGAGGCTTCTATAGGAAGTTGTGAGGGAGGCTGTGTTTGATCTTCTTCCTGGGTCTGGGATCTCCTGTCTGTCTTCATCCCCTCTCTTTCCTCCTTTCGCCTTTGTATCATCTCTCTCAGTTTCTGCCTTTCTTCTTGTGTTCTGTCGCGGTCGAGATACACCTTCCTGTATGCCGTCATGTCCCTTAATCGTGCTTTCTCCTGCAGGATCCTGTTCCGAGTCGCTTCTGCCTTGAAGGTCACTCTCACTGGCCGGGTTCTTTTTTTTACAAACCCCCTATTCTCCGAAAATTTTCCAGCTGGGTCACATCGTCTTCTATTGCTTTCATGATGCTTTCAATTGCTTTTTTTTTCCCTTGTTTTCTTGCTTCATATGTTTCCCCTTCGACTTCCTGGAGCCCATACACAAAGACTGACCTCACCCATTCATTCTCCCACTGCATATCCCTGTGTATCCCCTCATTTAATTTGGTTTCCTCCACTGCAGCTTTCCTTTCATCAGTTTCACTGGCTAATGTACTTGGGCTCAGTGGCCTGTCATTTTCCCTTCTCGGCTTTCCTTGGGCTCTGTTGTTGTCTGTTAGGGCCTCCACATAAAGCTTAGCTCTTTCATTTGCAACAGTCTCCTCTGATAGAGCTTCTCCATGCAGTTGTGCCCCTTCTTTCCCTACAGTCCCCTTATTTGTGGCTGAGGTAGCAGTCTCTGTTGTCAATCCCAAAATGTTCTTTAGTTCTTTAGGCTGTTTCAGATTTTTCAATTCCTCTTCTAAACTCTGTATCCTAGCTTCTGCTGCTTTGACATGCACCTCCCACTTCCTGCTTTCCATATCTATCCTCTCCTCCATTCTCATGCTAAGTTCTTCTAGTTTCTTTTCCCATTCATGATCCCTTTTTATGAGCTCTGCTGCCCAATCGTCCTTTGCAGTTTCCTCCTCCTGTCCCTTGGGTTTTCTTATTGCTCTCCGGCAACCCATTTTTGTTTTATCCTGATTGCCTCAGAGTGGGAAACCTATGTAGTTCTGTATGTTAGGTTAGTAGTGTGTATGTCAGAGTGTGGGGGGAAGTAGTGGAGGAACTGTGGCTATGTGGGAGCGGAGTGGGGAGGGGTGGGGAGGGTTTAGGGTGAACGGGGGAGGGGAGGGTGATCGAGGGAGGGGAGGGATCAGGGGAAGTAGTGAGATGTCGGTGGTGAGGGGGGAGTGTATGTGTGTCTGGATATGTGTATGTGTATGTGTGTGTGTGTGTGTGTGTGTGTGTGTGTGTGTGTGTGTGTGTGTGTGTGTGTGTGTGTGTGTGTGTGTGTGTGTGTGTGTAATTTTGTGTGGAATTATGTGTGGGTTTATTATGTACTGAAAGGTAGGTGGCTTGTGCGTTGTAATGTAAGCCTCAGTGGTCCTTGGCTGCCCACACCTTCTTGTGACCTGACCCCCCAACCTCCTGGGACTTACCAGTACTTACTTACAGTGTGTGTGTGTGTACTCACCTAGTTGTACTCACCTAGTTGAGGTTGCGGGGGTCGAGTCCGAGCTCCTGGCCCCGCCCCTTCACTGATCGCTACTAGGTCACTCTCCCTGAGCCGTGAGCTTTATCATACCTCTGCTTAAAGCTATGTATGGATCCTGCCTCCACTACATCACTTCCCAAACTATTCCACTTACTGACTACTCTGTGGCTGAAGAAATACTTCCTAACATCCCTGTGATTCATCTGTGTCTTCAGCTTCCAACTGTGTCCCCTTGTTACTGTGTCCAATCTCTGGAACATCCTGTCTTTGTCCACCTTGTCAATTCCTCTCAGTATTTTGTATGTCGTTATCATGTCCCCCCTATCTCTCCTGTCCTCCAGTGTCGTCAGGTTGATTTCCCTTAACCTCTCCTCGTAGGACATTCCTCTTAGCTCCCTGTGTGTGTGTGTGTGTGTGTGTGTGTGTGTGTGTGTGTGTGTGTGTGTGTGTGTGTGTGTGTGTGTGTGTGTGTGTGTAAGTGTGTGTGTGTATGTGTGTGTGTGTGTGTGTGTGAGTGTGTGTGTGTGTGTGTGTGTGTGTGTGTGTGTGTGTGTGTATGTGTGTGTGTGTGTGTGTGTGTGCGTGTGTGTGTGTGTGTGTGTGTATGTGTGTGTGTGTGTGTGTGTGTGTGTGTGTGAGTGTGTGTGTGTGTGTGTGTGTGTGTGTGTGTGTGTGAGTGTGTGTGTGTGTGTGTGTGTGTGTGTGTGTGTGTGTGTGTGTGTGTGTATGTGTGTGTGTGTGTGTGTGTGTGTGTGTGTGTGTGTGTGTGTCTCTGTGTGTGTGTGTATGTGTGTGTGTGTGTGTGTGTGTGTGTGTGTGTGTGTGTGTGTGTGTGTGTGTATGTATGTGTGTGTGTGTGTGTGTGTGTGTGTGTGTATGTGTATCTTCACTATTAAGCAGTTCCAGTTATAATTCATCCTGGTCCATATGCCCTTGTTGCACCCAGGTCCACCATGAATCTCACAATCTTTTTCTGAGTAATTTGTAATTTGTGTTTAAGAATAATTTACACAACATTGTAGAAGAGTTAGACAGAGGCTCCTGCGAGCCTCGGTAGGTCGGTATTGTGCAATAATAAAGATCCTTAACTTAATCTCTTCATCTCTTGAAGTTAATAAAATCCAATGGGCTTTTTTTTTATTAATTTAAATAAAGTTTTTGATACAGTAGACCACAACATCTTGCTGCTTAAATCAGAACATTATGGAATCATGAACAGACAAAAAAAAAAAACACTACCTTATTAACCATACCACGGGCGGGGATAGAACCCGCGACCACAATCTCAAAACTCTAGACCGTCACGTTAGCCACTGGACCAGCTAGCCACTGGACCAGCTAGCCACTGGACCAGCTAGCCACTGGACCAGCTAGCCACTGGACCAGCTAGACACTGGACCAGCTAGCCACTGGACCAGCTAGCCACTGGACCAGCTAGCCACTGGACCAGCTAGCCACTGGACCAGCTAGCCACTGGACCAGCTAGCCACTGGACCAACTAGCCACTGGACCAGCTAGCCACTGGACCAGCTAGCCACTGGACCAGCTAGCCACTGGACCAGCTAGCCACTGGACCAGCTAGCTACTGGACCAGCTAACGCGACGGTCTGGAGTTTTGAGACTCTGTGACCGCGGGTTCTATCCCCGCCCGTGGTATGGTTTGTTTACAATTGTGTCATTACGGTCTGGTGAGTCATACTGCCTTACTGACAGACACCAACATACCACCATTAATGACACTACTACATCTACTCAGTGAATTAACACTAAAATAAAACTTATTATCAGTAAAGTGTAAATGACTTCCTATTAGGTTTTTGTTGGTTAAATTCTACTTACACAGTAGTTTACTGTATAACATTCTACTTACACAGTAGTTTACTGTATAACATTCTACTTACACAGTAGTTTACTGTATAACATTCTACTTACACAGTAGTTTACTGTATAACATTCTACTTACACAGTAGTTTACTGTATAACATTGTAAAAATTTTAAATTATAAATGAGGCCTAAATAAAACTGCTGATGTTGTGAATAATCCTAATTTCTTCTCCAAAGTAAAGAATAAGGTCAAATTTATTCCATAAAGCACAGTATTACAATATATTCTGGTTTATCATACATGGAAGGCCCATAGTTATGCAATATGTACATTTCAGGCAGACTTAACTCTGACATAAACCCTCCCCTCAAACATCTCCTTACCAACCTCAACAGAACACACGACCATAACACAAGACACACATCACTCTTTGATGTTCCTCGTGTCCATCTCATACTATGTAACAACTCAGTGCACATAAAAGGCCCAAAAATCTGGAATTCATTACCTGTAAATATAAAAGAAACACTGTTTATAAATTCAAGTCTCTTCTTAAAAATTACTTACTCACCCACAACCAAATAAATACTGAATAATTGTGTCTCATAAATGTTTAATTTGTGGCCCAATCAAACTTCGTTTTTTTAATTACATTACCTAACAGAATACTCCATTCTACTGAATGTTCAGCAACTCAGCAAATGACCATATGACCTGTCTTTGAAATACTCATTTGTGCTTAATTGTTATTTGTTTACTATAATTTTTACCATATAATATATTATTGCTTAGTTAATCTTAAGTTAATTTTAAGCTGCCCATAATACTCTGCATACAAGGGGCTTTGGCATGCTGCACTTAACCTCTGTATTTCCTTGTATATCTATGTATCATGTCCAAATTAATAATAAATAAATAAATAAATTAATCCAGTGAAAATTATAATTACTGGAGACTGTGGAAGACATGAAGAAGTAATTTACAATGAACCCAATGAAAAGTAGGGGTGCCATTAGTATACTAAGAAATAATACTAAGTGTCAGGGGCCCATGACTATTTAACTGCCTCCCAGCATACATGAGGGGGGATTACCAGTAGTTCCCTGGCTGTCTTCATGAAGGCTCTGGAGGGGCACCTTAAGTGAGTTTAGGTAATCCTTACGTTTTGGGCAAGAGTTTGATATGGCAGTGTTATGTTGGTATGTCCCTTATTACTTTGACAGTAAGGTTCTCACTGCATGTTCTAGTGTGGGGTAGCTTTTTACTTAATGGCCTTATCTGTCTAGGGGTAATACTTACATCATGGCTGATTATCCTGAGTGTCTCTGATATCCTTTCACCAGCCCTCTTCACAGGTTATGTAAACTACAACTATAAAAATATAACTGTATTCTAAATAGATATGTACAGAATATACAATTACAGCCTCACATATTCAAAACAAAAATCTACACACTCCTTAGCTGTTCTCCCACATGGTGCATCTCAGCAACTTTGCCCTTCTCTCTTCATGACTAACTCTGGGCTAACCAGTGTTTTGACACACTTTAGTCACCCTGAGTATGGTGGCTACAACTTAAGTTATAAAAACTCACCCCTGGGACACACATAATGCCCAAAAAATAGGAAGAAGGACCCAGAGGTCCTGCCAGCTTCAAGTCAACAAACAGAGAGAGAGAGAGGGAGAGGGAGAGGGAGGAGCCTAGATAAGCTCCTCCCACATCACCAAAAACAAAAGACTGTTGCCAAGCACAATTCTCCAGTTACCACAATTCTACCACACCTTAATTTTACTTTTACAAAAAGAATTACAACTTTATAAACTACTTATTTAAATTGTGTGTTTGTGTGTTTATAGTATAACCTATTATATTGAGAAAAATAGGCTTGACCCAGCTGCCTCTCAGTCATAAGGTTGATCTGCCCTTATGACATTTAGAGCTGAGTCCCCATCAATTCAATATAATTAGGTATTCCAGAGTAACTGTTACTTATAAATACATGTTGGGTCCTATAGCCCCATAACAGGCAGTGTGGGGTTGACTGCAGTTGATGCATTTGATAATGACATTACAGGTTGCCCAGTAGTGGCCTGAGCCTGAACATCTGGAACAGGTTTGAGTGGCCGTGCAGGAGTCTTTGTCATGTCCAAATTTATAGCATTTCAAGCATGAGTTATGTGGTGATAGTTGATGGAGTAAAGAGTGTCAGGAGGTATGCGAATAGTTTTTGCCAGGATTCCTTTCTGGAAGAGTCTGGAAGCTTCGTCAGGTGTGTAGCAGCGTATTTTAAGAATGTTGGTGTTGGGAGGTCTGTATACGTCGTCTATGGCGACCTTGTTCCTAGTGCTGATGTCATTTATGAGGTCTGTTTTGTTGGTCTCGTAGGCAGTAAGGAGGGATGAGTCAATTTGTTTTGCAATTACTGTGCTCTTGGCATGATGTTCTGGGTTCCAGATGATGGAGTAGCCAGCATCTCTCAGCTTCTGTTGGGTTGCAGTCGCTGTGTAGATGCCGTAAGAGTGTTTGTCAAGGATAAGTTTGAAGCCAGTATCTGTTTTGTATACTCCTGACTGAGGTGCTTGAGTTATGTTGTAGAGAGTGTCCCTAGCTGGTGTAGTGTGGTGGTCTGCTCTGTATCTCTGGATCTGATTTAAGCATCTCCTTTGCTGTTTCCCTAATCATCTCCCAGACACCATGATGGCCTGATATTACTGCTGCAAAAGACTGCTTAGATCCATCCCCTCCTTCAGTCCCCTCGCTGCCTGCTGATGTTCTCATTTCAGTCATCTTGCTCCTTTCAGACCTCATGTTTAGATCCTGCTTTAGCACATCCATTTCTTCCTCCAATCTCTGTATCTTTGCCTCAGCTACTACAGCTCGTGATTCCCACTTCTTGCTCTCTGCAGATATTTGCTCTAACATGTTATTGCAAAACTCGTTTAACCTTCTCTCCCATTGTTGTTCCATTTTGTTCTTGAGCCGTTCTACCCATTCTTCCTTTTCCGACCAGCCATCATCGGTTCCCTTGCCTTTACGTCCTCCCTTTTGAGAGCCCATTTTTTTTTTATCCTGTTGGGATGTTCTAGCTGCTTCAGCTTATCGTAAAAATGTGTGTGTGGTGGGGGATTTATGAGCTAATGTGTTAGGTTAGGTTTGTGTGTGTGTGTGTGTGTGTGTGTGTGTGTGTGTGTGTGTGTGTGTGTGTGTGTGTGCGTGTGTGTGTGTGTGTGTGTGTGTGTGTGTGTGTGTGTGTATGTGTGTGTGTGTGTGTGTGTGTGTGTGTGTGTGTGTGTGTGTGTGTGTTGCTGTGTGTTTGTGTGGGTATGTGTGTGTGTGTGTATGTGTGTGTATGTGTGTGTGTGTGTGTGTGTGTGTGTGTGTGTGTGTGTGTGTGTACTCACCTAGTTGTACTCACCTAGTTGAGGTTGCAGGGGTCGAGTCCAAGCTCCTAGCTCCGCCTCTTCACTGGTCGCTACTAGGTCACTCTCCCTGAACCGTGAGCTTTATCATACCTCTGCTTAAAGCTATGTATGGATCCTGCCTCCATTACATCGCTTCCCAAACTATTCCACTTCCTGACTACTCTGTGGCTGAAGAAATACTTCCTAACATCCCTGTGATTCATCTGAGTTTTCAACTTCCAACTGTGTCCCCTTGTTACTGTGTCCAATCTCTGGAACATCCTGTCTTTGTCCACCTTGTCAATTCCTCATTGTTTGCAATCCTAATGGCGCTAAAGCTAACCTATGACACTGAGCTTGACTCTATCATCATTACTGATTCTATGTCATCATTGAAGGCTCTTGACTCATATAATGACTCCAATAACATGCTCATTGGAGAAGCGAGATATAGATACTCAAAAATCAGGGACAGAGGAATTAATGTACAATTGCTATGGATCCCATCACACATTGGATTACTCCTTCATGATAAAGTTGATATGTTATCCAAGAAGAGTATCCAGAAGGAGAACGTAGAATATAACTTTGGTATAGCTGTGTCTAGCATTAGGAATAATATTAGGAGAGAAGTAAATAATGAAAATGATTGTTATAGGAATGCAATTAGAAGCCTGAGCAGATCTATAACCCACTATGATAACATGAACGAAGATAAGTATGTTTATGGAGCAACGTGCAATGTGAACACTGTTGTAGTGGCCAGGCTTAGGCTTGGTTAAAAGTACTGACTAATGTTGTAGTGGCCAGGCTTAGGCTTGGCTACAAGTACTGACTGATGTTGAAGTGGCCAGGCTTAGGCTTGGTTACAAGTACTGACTGATGTTGTAGTGGCCAGGCTTAGGCTTGGTTACAAGTACTGACTGATGTTGTAGTGGCCAGGCTTAGGCTTGGTTACAAGTACTGACTGATGTTGTAGTGGCCAGGCTTAGGCTTGGTTACAAGTACTTCCGGCAGTTTGGCAGGCACACAGATGATGATCAAACTAAATGTTAATTATGTGATCAGGCATATGGTTACTGTCTTGAACACTATGTGCTTAATTGTCCACTTATTGAGGAACACAGAGACAGACAGTATAATAACTTATGTGGCATGTCAAGATATTTTATTAATGAAAATAAGATACCAGATATACTAAGCAAATTTCTTAAATTTGCTTGTAACAGATAAGTGAACTATAGACATGTAGATATAAATCCGTATGTATTCATGTTAACCCTATCCAACACATAACCAAAAAAGTATCGAAAACGGTTGGGATCCTCTCCAAGATACGATACTACGTGCCGCAAAATGCCCTTCTCACACTATACCACTCACTTATTTATTCATACCTCACCTATGCTATTTGTGCTTGGGGATCAACTGCAGCAACACACCTAAAGCCAATAATAACCCAACAAAAAGCTGCAGTAAGAATAATCACTAAATCCCATCCCTGGCAACATCCCCCCCACTCTTCATAGATCTAAACTTACTCCGAGTTCAGTACATCCACACTTACTACTGTGCAATCTACATCTACAGGACCTTAAACTCCAATATCAACCCTGACCTAAAACGCTTTCTTGATAGTTGTGACAGAACCCACAGGCATAACACCAGACACAAACATCTCTACAACATTCCCCGTGTCCGACTACACCTTTACAAAAATTCAATGTATGTCAAAGGCCCTAAAATCTGGAACACCCTAACTGAGAACTCTAGAACTGCAGACACATTCATCACCTTCAAAACTACCATTAGAAAACATCTTATCTCCCTGATACACCCCGTCAACTAACTATACGAATACCACCTGGTGGTTCACACTTACACTCACTCACCCATTTGACCATAAACAGAAATATTAATCTCAATCTTAAAATAATGAATCCTATGATACTCCAATACTGAAACTATGTACTGTGCCAAAACAAAAGCATTCACATTGCTAAACTCACAAACTAGTATTTAGTCACTTAGCCATAATACCAACTTACCTCATAATTTGTAATATTTTAAAATAAAGAATTAAACTATGTCTGCCCGAAATGCCTATCCATGCTAGGTGTTCTAGTGGCACACTCTGTAATCATTATTTAACTACATGTAAACCACACAACAACCAAATTCTGTAAATTCAACATTGTAATCCTTATAGAGAATAAACTTTGAATTTGAATTTGAATTTGGGGCCTAGTTCCTAGGCCTTTTGTGTATCCACATGATCTTGTGCTACCATCCACAGGATGGATATGTGTGTACTCACCTATTTGTACTCACCTATTTGTGGTTGCAGGGGTCGAGTCTTAGCTCCTGTCCTTAGCTCCTGTGTGTGTGTGTGTGTGTGTGTACTCACCTAGTTGAGGTTGCGGGGGTCGAGTCCGAGCTCCTGGCCCCGCCTCTTCACTGATCGCTACTAGGTCACTCTCCCTGAGCCGTGAGCTTTATCATACCTCTGCTTAAAGCTATGTATGGATCCTGCCTCCACTACATCGCTTCCCAAACTATTCCACTTACTGACTACTCTGTGGCTGAAGAAATACTTCTTAACATCCCTGTGATTCATCTGTGTCTTCAGCTTCCAACTGTGTCCCCTTGTTACTGTGTCCAATCTCTGGAACATCCTGTCTTTGTCCACCTTGTCAATTCCTCTCAGTATTTTGTATGTCGTTATCATGTCCCCCCTATCTCTCCTGTCCTCCAGTGTCGTCAGGTTGATTTCCCTTAACCTCTCCTCGTAGGACATACCTCTTAGCTCTGGGACTAGTCTTGTTGCAAACCTTTGCACTTTCTCTAGTTTCTTCACGTGCTTGGCTAGGTGTGGGTTCCAAACTGGTGCCGCATACTCCAATATGGGCCTAACATACACGGTGTACAGGGTCCTGAATGATTCCTTATTAAGATGTCGGAATGCTGTTCTGAGGTTTGCTAGGCGCCCATATGCTGCAGCAGTTATTTGGTTGATGTGCGCTTCAGGAGATGTGCCTGGTGTTATACTCACCCCAATCTTTTGTGTGTGTGTGTGTGTGTGTGTGTGTGTGTGTGTGTGTGTGTGCGTGTGTATGCGTGTGTGTGTGTGTGTGTGTGTGTGTGTGTGTGTGTGTGTGTGTGTGTGTGTGTGTGTGTGTACTCACCTAGTTGTACTCACCTTGTTGAGGTTGCAAGGGTCGAGTCTAAGCTCCTGGCCCCGCCTCTTCACTGGTCGCTACTAGGTCACTCCCTGAACCGTGAGCTTTATCATACCTCTGTTTGTGTGTGTGTGTGTGTGTGTGTGCTTGCGTGTATGCATCTATTTGTACGCTCGTGTGCATGCGTCTGTGCGTGCGCCCTCGTGTGTGTATGTGTGCGCGCGCGCTCGTGTGGGTGTATGACCCACTTAATATTTGTATTTATAACTCATTTTCAATTGTGACCAGGTGTGGACGTATCAGTGGTTCATTACTTTGTAATTTGTTCATGACTGTAACCATGTATAGGAGTGAGGCTGATTCATTACCTCTGTAACTTGCCATGATTGTGACCAGATCTACCTGGAGTTCATTACCTCTGTAACTTGCCATGATTGTGACCAGATCTACCTGGAGTTCATTACCTTTGTAACTAGTTCAGCTATCATAACTTTGGGGTCCAGTCCCTGGACCCATTATGTACCTTTGTAATCTTTTGACTACCGCCCACAGGATGGGTATGTGGTTACTACCGCCCACAGGATGGGTATGTGGCTACTACCGCCCACAGGATGGGTATGTGGTTACTACCGCCCACAGGATGGGTATGTGGTGACTACCGCCCACAGGATGGGTATGTGGTGACTACCGCCCACAGGATGGGTATGTGGTGACTACCGCCCACAGGATGGGTATGTGGCTACTACCGCCCACAGGATGGGTATGTGGTTACTACCGCCCACAGGATGGATATGTGGTGACTACCGCCCACAGGATGGGTATGTGGCTACTACCACCCACAGGATGGGTATGTGGTGACTACCGCCCACAGGTTGGGTATGTGGTGACTACCGCCCACAGGATGGATATGTGGTTACTACCGCCCACAGGATGGGTATGTGGTTACTACTGCCCACAGGATGGGTATGTGGTTACTACCGCCCACAGGATGGGTATGTGGTTACTACCGCCCACAGGATGGGTATGTGGTTACTACCGCCCACAGGATGGGTATGTGGTTACTACCGCCCACAGGATGGGTATGTGGTTACTACCGCCCACAGGATGGGTATGGGGTGAGTACCGCCCACAGGATGGGTATGTGGTTACTGCCGCCCACAGGATGGGTATGGGGTGAGTACCGCCCACAGGATGGGTATGGGGTGCATAATAAAGATATTAAACTAACACCAAAGTCTGACATCAATGACATCCTACTATATAGAAAGCCCCTTGTTGTGCAGAACATTTTCTCGCAAATTAGGTCAGTTTTGACCCTAGGAAGCGACCCAGAATGTCTAGATGTGCTTGTGGCGCTCTTTGTAATTAATATTTTGTAATATGTAAACCACACATTATAAGTCTCGCAAGGAAATAATAACTTTTATTTTAATTTTCACCCAGACCAGTCCACTAACACCCAGGATGTGACCCAGACCAGTCAACTAACACCCAGGATGTGACCCACACCAGTCCACTAACACCCAGGATGTGACCCAGACCAGTCAACTAACACCCAGGATGTGACCCAGACCAGTCAACTAACACCCAGGATGTGACCCAGACCAGTCAACTAACACCCAGGATGTGACCCACACCAGTCAACTAACACCCAGGATGTGACCCAGACCAGTCAACTAACACCCAGGATGTGACCCAGACCAGTCAACTAACACCCAGGATGTGACCCACACCAGTCAACTAACACCCAGGATGTGACCCACACCAGTCAACTAACACCCAGGATGTGACCCACACCAGTCAACTAACACCCAGGATGTGACCCACACCAGTCAACTAACACCCAGGATGTGACCCACACCAGTCAACTAACACCCAGGATGTGACCCAGACCAGTCAACTAACACCCAGGATGTGACCCAGACCAGTCAACTAACACCCAGGATGTGACCCAGACCAGTCAACTAACACCCAGGATGTGACCCAGACCAGTCAACTAACACCCAGGATGTGACCCAGACCAGTCAACTAACACCCAGGATGTGACCCAGACCAGTCAACTAACACCCAGGATGTGACCCACACCAGTCAACTAACACCCAGGATGTGACCCACACCAGTCAACTAACACCCAGGTAACTATTTTTCTGATAGGTGAACATGGACATTACCTGCCTTAAGAAAACCCGTCCTAATGTTTCCACCCGTACCGGGGATCGACCCGCGGACGTCAGTGTGTGAGCTGAGTACGCTAGCCCCTTACGCTAGCACCTTAACCCACAGCCCGTTCTCTTAACGACAGACAGTATGGCACTGTTGTAAAAACAGTCAAACGGGTGACTGTTGACGGTAATTTGAACAGTGGAGATATAATTTTTCTTACATTAGTGTGGCGCAGGGAGCACCACTTTCTCTTCACCGGCAGAGTTTGTAATCGGCTATTATTTTATATTCATAGTTTTCCATTGTAACCTCATCTTATACATGTGCTGCTAACACTGTGAAAGTGACATAATTGTTATGAGGATGGTTGCAATCCAAGGCAGGGGAGGAGTAGAGAGCCTCGTCAGCGTCAGGAAGTCTACCTTGAGATGACTTAGGTTAGGTCAGGTTTGTCAGGAAACATGAGAAGTGTTTCCTGAAGTGTGTTTTAGTCGTATGGTGACCCGCAGTTGGAACTTTTGGTCATCTGACTGAGGCCTTCTACTGGCTTACCGGCCAATTCATTAAACAAAATTATGGTCATAATTATAGCCATTAGATTTTTAATTGTTTCATAGGACAGTACCTTTCATGGCAGGCGAGAATGTTGACCTAGAAAGTGTACAGACAACCCTCACGGCACACATAACTGCGATAAAACATCTCAGTTACTGGGAACGCTTGAAGTTGCTCAACCTGTACTCCCTGGAACGCTGGCGGGAGAGATAACATCTTTTATTTACTACCAGTACATGTACAAGGTATACAGACCATAGCTGACAACAGTGACATACTATTATATAGAAAGCCGCTTGTTATGCTGAGCATGTCGGGCAAATTAGGTCAGTGTCCCAGGATGCGACCCACACCAGTCCACTAACATCCAGGTACCCATTTTACTGATGTGGAACATAGACAACAGGTGGAAAGAAACACGTCCAATGTTTCTACTCTGGCTAGGAATCGAACCCAGACCCTCGCCGTGTGAAGTGAGAGCGTTAGCCACCAGGCCACCAAACTTGCACACGAAAATCAATCCCTATGAAAGCAAAAGACTCGGCAGACGATGCAACATTCCCCCAATGAAAAGCAGGTGTGTCACTAGCATAAGAGACAGCACAATAAGTGTCAGGTGCCTAAGACTGTTCAACTGCCTTCCAGCATACATAAAGGGGCTTACCAATAGACCCCTGGGTGTCTTCAAGCAGGTAATGGACAGGCACCTAAAGTCAGCACCTGACCAGCCTGGCTAAGTAAGTTTATTCATGTATACACAAATACAGTGACATAGATTATCATACATAGCAGCATGTATAGAGAACCTAGGATAACCCCCCAAAAAATCAGACTTTGGTTCGTACGTCGGGTTGCGTGCGGCCCACAGTAACAGCCTGGTTGATCAGGCCCTGATCCACAGTGAGGCCTGGCCCCAGACCGGGCCGCGGGGTCGTTGACCCCCGAAACTCTCTCCATGTATGATCCAGGTGGCCTGGTGGCTAAAGCTCCCGCTTCACACACGGAGGGTCCGGGTTCGATTCCCGGCGGGTGGAAACATTTCGACACGTTTCCTTACACCTGTTGTCCTGTTCACCTAGCAGCAAATAGGTACCTGGGTGTTAGTCGACTGGTGTGGGTCGCATCCTGGGGGACAAGATTAAGGACCCCAATGGAAATAAGTTAGACAGTCCTCGATGACGCACTGACTTTCTTGGGTTATCCTGGGTGGCTAACCCTCCGGGGTTAAAAATCCGAATGAAATCTTATCTTATCTCTTATCTTATCTTACAATTTAAATTTGGCGGGATTCCTGACGTCATAGATACGTCACCAATGAAAGTGACGTTAGGACCAAGAAGCCAATAAGCAAGAAGTGTTGCGGCGACTTCAGATTTTAGTAGCGAATGAGCATTGGGAATTTTGTGACGTCAAAGGTGAGGAGCCAATAAAAATGTAGTGTTGTCCTGCAGTGACGGCGGTAGAAGTGTTGAGAGGCAGTGATAAACAGTGTTATTACACTGACGGGGAGGCTGCCGCCATGCAGGGTGCATGTTAGTGAGTTACATCATGGTTGTTCTCACTTCTCAACAAAGTTGAAGCCTGGGAATGTAAATATGTATGTATGTATCAGTATATATGTGTCAGCCACACCTGCAGCTCTCACTATGTATCAGTATATATGTGTCAGCCACACCTGCAGCTCTATGTATCAGTATATATGTGTCAGCCACACCTGCAGCTCTCACTATGTATCAGTATATATGTGTCAGCCACACCTGCAGCTCTCACTATGTATCAGTATATATGTGTCAGCCACACCTGCAGCTCTCACTATGTATCAGTATATATGTGTCAGCCACACCTGCAGCTCTCACTATGTATCAGTATATATGTGTCAGCCACACCTGCAGCTCTCACTTTGTATCAGTATATATGTGTCAGCCACACCTGCAGCTCTCACTATGTATCAGTATATATGTGTCAGCCACACCTGCAGCTCTCACTATGTATCAGTATATATGTGTCAGCCACACCTGCAGCTCTCACTATGTATCAGTATATATGTGTCAGCCACACCTGCAGCTCTCACTATGTATCAGTATATATGTGTCAGCCACACCTGCAGCTCTCACTATGTATCAGTATATATGTGTTAGCCACACCTGCAGCTCTCACTATGTATCAGTATATATGTGTCAGCCACACCTGCAGCTCTCACTATGTATCAGTATATATGTGTCAGCCACACCTGCAGCTCTCACTATGTATCAGTATATATGTGTCAGCCACACCTGCAGCTCTCACTATGTATCAGTATATATGTGTCAGCCACACCTGCAGCTCTCACTATGTTATATTATATTATTTATTATCACACCGGCCGATTCCCACCAAGGCAGGGTGGCCCGAAAAAGAAAAACTTTCACCATCATTCACTCCATCACTGTCTTGCCAGAAGGGTGCTTTACACTACAGCTTTTAAACTGCAACATTAACACCCCTCCTTCAGAGTGCAGGCACTGTACTTCCCATCTCCAGAACTCAAGTCCGGCCTGCCGGTTTCCCTGAATCCCTTCATAAATGTTACTTTGCTCACACTCCAACAGCACGTCAAGTATTAAAAACCATTTGTCTCCATTCACTCCTATCAAACACGCTCACGCATGCCTGCTGGAAGTCCAAGCCCCTCGCACACAAAACCTCCTTTACCCCCTCCCTCCAACCCTTCCTAGGCCGACCCCTACCCCGCCTTCCTTCCACTACAGACTGATACACTCTTGAAGTCATTCTGTTTCGCTCCATTCTCTCTACATGTCCGAACCACCTCAACAACCCTTCCTCAGCCCTCTGGACAACAGTTTTGGTAATCCCGCACCTCCTCCTAACTTCCAAACTACGAATTCTCTTCATTATATTCACACCACACATTGCCCTCAGACATGACATCTCCACTGCCTCCAGCCTTCTCCTCGCTGCAACATTCATCACCCACGCTTCACACCCATATAAGAGCGTTGGTAAAACTATACTCTCATACATTCCCCTTTTTGCCTCCAAGGACAAAGTTCTTTGTCTCCACAGACTCCTAAGTGCACCACTCACTCTTTTTCCCTCATCAATTCTATGATTCACCTCATCTTTCATAGACCCATCCGCTGACACGTCCACTCCCAAATATCTGAATACGTTCACCTCCTCCATACTCTCTCCCTCCAATCTGATATTCAATCTTTCATCACCTAATCTTTTTGTTATCCTCATAACCTTACTCTTTCCTGTATTCACCTTTAATTTTCTTCTTTTGCACACCCTACCAAATTCATCCACCAATCTCTGCAACTTCTCTTCAGAATCTCCCAAGAGCACAGTGTCATCAGCAAAGAGCAGCTGTGACAACTCCCACTTTGTGTGTGATTCTTTATCTTTTAACTCCACGCCTCTTGCCAAGACCCTCGCATTTACTTCTCTTACAACCCCATCTATAAATATATTAAACAACCACGGTGACATCACACATCCTTGTCTAAGGCCTACTTTTACTGGGAAAAAATTTCCCTCTTTCCTACATACTCTAACTTGAGCCTCACTATCCTCGTAAAAACTCTTCACTGCTTTCAGTAACCTACCTCCTACACCATACACTTGCAACATCTGCCACATTGCCCCCCTATCCACCCTGTCATACGCCTTTTCCAAATCCATAAATGCCACAAAGACCTCTTTAGCCTTATCTAAATACTGTTCACTTATATGTTTCACTGTAAACACCTGGTCCACACACCCCCTACCTTTCCTAAAGCCTCCTTGTTCATCTGCTATCCTATTCTCCGTCTTACTCTTAATTCTTTCAATTATAACTCTACCATACACTTTACCAGGTACACTCAACAGACTTATCCCCCTATAATTTTTGCACTCTCTTTTATCCCCTTTGCCTTTATACAAAGGAACTATGCATGCTCTCTGCCAATCCCTAGGTACCTTACCCTCTTCCATACATTTATTAAATAATTGCACCAACCACTCCAAAACTATATCCCCACCTGCTTTTAACATTTCTATCTTTATCCCATCAATCCCGGCTGCCTTACCCCCTTTCATTTTACCTACTGCCTCACGAACTTCCCCCACACTCACAACTGGCTCTTCCTCACTCCTACAAGATGTTATTCCTCCTTGCCCTATACACGAAATCACAGCTTCCCTATCTTCATCAACATTTAACAATTCCTCAAAATATTCCTTCCATCTTCCCAATACCTCTAACTCTCCATTTAATAACTCTCCTCTCCTATTTTTAACTGACAAATCAATTTGTTCTCTAGGCTTTCTTAACTTGTTAATCTCACTCCAAAACTTTTTCTTATTTTCAACAAAATTTGTTGATAACATCTCACCCACTCTCTCATTTGCTCTCTTTTTACATTGCTTCACCACTCTCTTAACCTCTCTCTTTTTCTCCATATACTCTTCCCTCCTTGCATCACTTCTACTTTGTAAAAACTTCTCATATGCTAACTTTTTCTCCCTTACTACTCTCTTTACATCATCATTCCACCAATCGCTCCTCTTCCCTCCTGCACCCACTTTCCTGTAACCACAAACTTCTGCTGAACACTCTAACACTACATTTTTAAACCTACCCCATACCTCTTCGACCCCATTGCCTATGCTCTCATTAGCCCATCTATCCTCCAATAGCTGTTTATATCTTACCCTAACTGCCTCCTCTTTTAGTTTATAAACCTTCACCTCTCTCTTCCCTGATGCTTCTATTCTCCTTGTATCCCATCTACCTTTTACTCTCAGTGTAGCTACAACTAGAAAGTGATCTGATATATCTGTGGCCCCTCTATAAACATGTACATCCTGAAGTCTACTCAACAGTCTTTTATCTACCAATACATAATCCAACAAACTACTGTCATTTCGCCCTACATCATATCGTGTATACTTATTTATCCTCTTTTTCTTAAAATATGTATTACCTATAACTAAACCCCTTTCTATACAAAGTTCAATCAAAGGGCTCCCATTATCATTTACACCTGGCACCCCAAACTTACCTACCACACCCTCTCTAAAAGTTTCTCCTACTTTAGCATTCAAGTCCCCTACCACAATTACTCTCTCACTTGGTTCAAAGGCTCCTATACATTCACTTAACATCTCCCAAAATCTCTCTCTCTCCTCTGCATTCCTCTCTTCTCCAGGTGCATACACGCTTATTATGACCCACTTCTCGCATCCAACCTTTACTTTAATCCACATAATTCTTGAATTTACACATTCATATTCTCTTTTCTCCTTCCATAACTGATCATTTAACATTACTGCTACCCCTTCCTTTGCTCTAACTCTCTCAGATACTCCAGATTTAATCCCATTTATTTCCCCCCACTGAAACTCTCCTACCCCCTTCAGCTTTGTTTCGCTTAGGGCCAGGACATCCAACTTCTTTTCATTCATAACATCAGCACTCATCTGTTTCTTGTCATCCGCACTACATCCACGCACATTTAAGCAACCCAGTTTTATAAAGTTTTTCTTCTTCTCTTTTTTAGTAATTGTATACAGGAGAAGGGGTTACTAGCCCATTGCTCCCGGCATTTTAGTCGCCTCATACGACACGCATGGCTTACGGAGGAAAGATTCTTTTCCACTTCCCCATGTATCAGTATATATGTGTCAGCCACACCTGCAGCTCTCACTATGTATCAGTATATATGTGTCAGCCACACCTACAGCTCTCACTATGTATCAGTATATGTGTCAGCCACATCTGCAGCTCTCACTATGTATCAGTATATGTGTCAGCCACACCTGCAGCTCTCACTATGTATCAGTATATATGTGTCAGCCACACCTGCAGCTCTCACTATGTATCAGTATATGTGTCAGCCACACCTGCAGCTCTCACTATGTATCAGTATATGTGTCAGCCACACCTGCAGCTCTCACTATGTATCAGTATATATGTGTCAGCCACACCTGCAGCTCTCACTATGTATCAGTATATATGTGTCAGCCACACCTGCAGCTCTCACTATGTATCAGTATATATGTGTCAGCAACACCTGCAGCTCTCACTATGTATCAGTATATATATGTCAGCCACACCTGCAGCTCTCACTATGTATCAGTATATATGTGTCAGCCACACCTGCAGCTCTCACTATGTATCAGTATATATGTGTCAGCCACACCTGCAGCTCTCACTATGTATCAGTATATATGTGTCAGCCACACCTGCAGCTCTCACTATGTATCAGTATATGTGTCAGCCACACCTGCAGCTCTCACTATGTATCAGTATATGTGTCAGCCACACCTGCAGCTCTCACTATGTATCAGTATATGTGTCAGTCACACCTGCAGCTCTCACTATGTATCAGTATATATGTGTCAGCCACACCTGCAGCTCTCACTATGTATCAGTATATATGTGTCAGCCACACCTGCAGCTCTCACTATGTATCAGTATATATGTGTCAGCCACACCTGCAGCTCTCACTATGTATCAGTATATATGTGTCAGCCACACCTGCAGCTCTCACTATGTATCAGTATATATGTGTCAGCCACACCTGCAGCTCTCACTATGTATCAGTATGTGTCAGCCACACCTGCAGCTCTCACTATGTATCAGTATATGTGTCAGTCACACCTGCAGCTCTCACTATGTATCAGTATATATGTGTCAGCCACACCTGCAGCTCTCACTATGTATCAGTATATATGTGTCAGCCACACCTGCAGCTCTCACTATGTATCAGTATATATGTGTCAGCCACATCTGCAGCTCTCACTATGTATCAGTATATATGTGTCAGCCACACCTGCAGCTCTCACTATGTATCAGTATATGTGTCAGCCACACCTGCAGCTCTCACTATGTATCAGTATATGTGTCAGCCACACCTGCAGCTCTCACTATGTATCAGTATATGTGTCAGCCACACCTGCAGCTCTCACTATGTATCAGTATATG
The DNA here is from genome assembly GCF_038502225.1 of Cherax quadricarinatus. Classification (NCBI taxonomy): domain Eukaryota; kingdom Metazoa; phylum Arthropoda; class Malacostraca; order Decapoda; family Parastacidae; genus Cherax; species Cherax quadricarinatus. Next base: position 42,349,514 of record NC_091316.1, read on the forward strand.
TGTCAGCCACACCTGCAGCTCTCACTATGTATCAGTATATGTGTCAGCCACACCTGCAGCTCTCACTATGTATCAGTATATATGTGTCAGCCACACCTGCAGCTCTCACTATGTATCAGTATATATGTGTCAGCCACACCTGCAGCTCTCACTATGTATCAGTATATATGTGTCAGCCACACCTGCAGCTCTCACTATGTATCAGTATATATGTGTCAGCCACACCTACAGCTCTCACTATGTATCAGTATATGTGTCAGCCACATCTGCAGCTCTCACTATGTATCAGTATATGTGTCAGCCACACCTGCAGCTCTCACTATGTATCAGTATATATGTGTCAGCCACACCTGCAGCTCTCACTATGTATCAGTATATGTGTCAGCCACACCTGCAGCTCTCACTATGTATCAGTATATGTGTCAGCCACACCTGCAGCTCTCACTATGTATCAGTATGTGTCAGCCACACCTGCAGCTCTCACTATGTATCAGTATATGTGTCAGCCACACCTGCAGCTCTCACTATGTATCAGTATATGTGTCAGTCACACCTGCAGCTCTCACTATGTATCAGTATATATGTGTCAGCCACACCTACAGCTCTCACTATGTATCAGTATATATGTGTCAGCCACACCTGCAGCTCTCACTATGTATCAGTATATATGTGTCAGCCACATCTGCAGCTCTCACTATGTATCAGTATATATGTGTCAGCCACACCTGCAGCTCTCACTATGTATCAGTATATGTGTCAGCCACACCTGCAGCTCTCACTATGTATCAGTATATGTGTCAGCCACACCTGCAGCTCTCACTATGTATCAGTATATGTGTCAGCCACACCTGCAGCTCTCACTATGTATCAGTATATGTGTCAGCCACACCTGCAGCTCTCACTATGTATCAGTATATGTGTCAGCCACACCTGCAGCTCTCACTATGTATCAGTATATGTGTCAGCCACACCTGCAGCTCTCACTATGTATCAGTTTATATGTGTCAGCCACATCTGCAGCTCTCACTATGTATCAGTATATATGTGTCAGCCACACCTGCAGCTCTCACTATGTATCAGTATATGTGTCAGCCACACCTGCAGCTCTCACTATGTATCAGTATATGTGTCAGCCACACCTGCAGCTCTCACTATGTATCAGTATATGTGTCAGCCACACCTGCAGCTCTCACTATGTATCAGTATATGTGTCAGCCACACCTGCAGCTCTCACTATGTATCAGTATATGTGTCAGCCACACCTGCAGCTCTCACTATGTATCAGTATATATGTGTCAGCCACACCTGCAGCTCTCACTATGTATCAGTATATATGTGTCAGCCACACCTGCAGCTCTCACTATGTATCAGTATATATGTGTCAGCCACACCTGCAGCTCTCACTATGTATCAGTATATATGTGTCAGCCACACCTACAGCTCTCACTATGTATCAGTATATGTGTCAGCCACATCTGCAGCTCTCACTATGTATCAGTATATGTGTCAGCCACACCTGCAGCTCTCACTATGTATCAGTATATATGTGTCAGCCACACCTGCAGCTCTCACTATGTATCAGTATATGTGTCAGCCACACCTGCAGCTCTCACTATGTATCAGTATATGTGTCAGCCACACCTGCAGCTCTCACTATGTATCAGTATATATGTGTCAGCCACACCTGCAGCTCTCACTATGTATCAGTATATATGTGTCAGCCACACCTGCAGCTCTCACTATGTATCAGTATATATGTGTCAGCAACACCTGCAGCTCTCACTATGTATCAGTATTTATGTGTCAGCCACACCTGCAGCTCTCACTATGTATCAGTATATATGTGTCAGCCACACCTGCAGCTCTCACTATGTATCAGTATATATGTGTCAGTCACACCTGCAGCTCTCACTATGTATCAGTATATATGTGTCAGCCACACCTGCAGCTCTCACTATGTATCAGTATATGTGTCAGCCACACCTGCAGCTCTCACTATGTATCAGTATATGTGTCAGCCACACCTGCAGCTCTCACTATGTATCAGTATATGTGTCAGTCACACCTGCAGCTCTCACTATGTATCAGTATATATGTGTCAGCCACACCTGCAGCTCTCACTATGTATCAGTATATATGTGTCAGCCACACCTGCAGCTCTCACTATGTATCAGTATATATGTGTCAGCCACACCTGCAGCTCTCACTATGTATCAGTATATATGTGTCAGCCACACCTGCAGCTCTCACTATGTATCAGTATATATGTGTCAGCCACACCTGCAGCTCTCACTATGTATCAGTATATATGTGTCAGCCACACCTGCAGCTCTCACTATGTATCAGTATGTGTCAGCCACACCTGCAGCTCTCACTATGTATCAGTATATGTGTCAGCCACACCTGCAGCTCTCACTATGTATCAGTATATGTGTCAGTCACACCTGCAGCTCTCACTATGTATCAGTATATATGTGTCAGCCACACCTACAGCTCTCACTATGTATCAGTATATATGTGTCAGCCACACCTGCAGCTCTCACTATGTATCAGTATATATGTGTCAGCCACATCTGCAGCTCTCACTATGTATCAGTATATATGTGTCAGCCACACCTGCAGCTCTCACTATGTATCAGTATATGTGTCAGCCACACCTGCAGCTCTCACTATGTATCAGTATATGTGTCAGCCACACCTGCAGCTCTCACTATGTATCAGTATATGTGTCAGCCACACCTGCAGCTCTCACTATGTATCAGTATATGTGTCAGCCACACCTGCAGCTCTCACTATGTATCAGTATATGTGTCAGCCACACCTGCAGCTCTCACTATGTATCAGTATATGTGTCAGCCACACCTGCAGCTCTCACTATGTATCAGTATATGTGTCAGCCACACTTGCAGCTCTCACTATGTATCAGTATATATGTGTCAGCCACACCTGCAGCTCTCACTATGTATCAGTATATGTGTCAGCCACACCTGTAGCTCTCACTATGTATCAGTATATATGTGTCAGCCACACCTGCAGCTCTCACTATGTATCAGTATATATGTGTCAGCCACACCTGCAGCTCTCACTATGTATCAGTATATATGTGTCAGCCACACCTGCAGCTCTCACTATGTATCAGTATATATGTGTCAGCCACACCTGCAGCTCTCACTATGTATCAGTATATATGTGTCAGCCACACCTGCAGCTCTCACTATGTATCAGTATATATGTGTCAGCCACACCTGCAGCTCTCACTATGTATCAGTATATATGTGTCAGCCACACCTGCAGCTCTCACTATGTATCAGTATATATGTGTCAGCCACACCTGCAGCTCTCACTATGTATCAGTATATATGTGTCAGCCACACCTGCAGCTCTCACTATGTATCAGTATATATGTGTCAGCCACACCTGCAGCTCTCACTATGTATCAGTATATATGTGTCAGCCACACCTGCAGCTCTCACTATGTATCAGTATATATGTGTCAGCCACACCTGCAGCTCTCACTATGTATCAGTATATATGTGTCAGCCACACCTGCAGCTCTATGTATCAGTATATATGTGTCAGCCACACCTGCAGCTCTCACTATGTATCAGTATATATGTGTCAGCCACACCTGCAGCTCTCACTATGTATCAGTATATATGTGTCAGCCACACCTGCAGCTCTCACTATGTATCAGTATATATGTGTCAGCCACACCTGCAGCTCTCACTATGTATCAGTATATATGTGTCAGCCACACCTGCAGCTCTCACTTTGTATCAGTATATATGTGTCAGCCACACCTGCAGCTCTCACTATGTATCAGTATATATGTGTCAGCCACACCTGCAGCTCTCACTATGTATCAGTATATATGTGTCAGCCACACCTGCAGGGACTTTTGACATGTACACACTATCACTATATTTCTTTGTACAAGTATGTATCATGTACAAATAAAAAATAGATTATATTCTGGTGATATTGCAAAGTAACATTGTCACTTTGCAATATCTGGCCTCACAATGGTGTGCAACACTTCTTTAGGTCTATTTTACATTAATACAACTAAGCCAAGTAATATGGTATATTTCGATTTCCTGGTTTAATTATTATGTGGCTCAGTTGGTAGCGCACTGGACTGACTGAGGGACCAAGGTTCGATCTCCGGCATGGCTGACAATTTTGGGCTTGTTGACCTAGCAGTAAGTAGGTACCAGGGTGTTAGTTGACTGGTAAGAGTCGCACCCTGGGGGGGGGACAAGATTAAAGGGCCCCAGTGAAAATAAGACAGTCCTTGATGATGCGCTGATTTTCTTGGGTTACCCTGAGTGGCTAACTCCCCTGGTTAAAAATCCGAACAAATCTTATCTTTACCCCCCTCAGCAGTGATGTTGCCAAGGGAAGGGGACTGGGGGGGGTTCAGCTCCCCAAGATTACCTCGGCTCTCCAAGTTCTCTAAATAAAAGAAATGAACTTGTTGCTTCAAAACAAGTCTGGAGCTTCACTTCCAACCAGATACTCTTCCTCACCTACCTGGCGTTTAGCCTGGCGTTTAGCCTGGAGGTAGTTCCGGGGGTCAACGCCCCCGCGGCCCGGTCTGTGACCAGGCCTCCTGGTGGATCAGAGCCTGATAAACCAGGCTGTTATTGCTGGCTGCACGCAAACCAAGGTACAAGCCACAGCCCGGCTGGTCAGGTGCTTGTCCAGTGCCAGCTTGAAGACTGCCAGGGGTCTATTAGTAATCCCCCGTATGTATGCTGGGAGGCAGTTGAACAGTCTCGGGCCCCTGACACTTATTGTATGGTCTCTTAACGTGCAAGTGACACCCCTGCTTTTCATTGGGGGGATGTTGCATCATCTGCCAAGTCTTTTTCTTTCGTAGTGGGTGATTTTCGTGTGCAAGTTCGGTACTAGTCCCTCTAGGATTTTCCAGGTGTATATAATCATGTATCTCTCCCTCCTGCGTTCCAGGGAATACAGGTTCAGGAACCTCAAGCGCTCCCAGTAATTGAGGTGTTTTATCTCCGTTATGCACGCCGTGAAGGTTCTCTGTACATTTTCTAGGTCAGCAATTTCACCTGCCTTGAAAGGTGCTGTTAGTGTGCAGCAATATTCCAGCCTAGATAGAACAAGTGACCTGAAGAGTGTCATCATGGGCTTGGCATCCCTAGTTTTGAAGGTTCTCATTATCCATCCTGTCATTTTTCTACCAGCTGTGATTGATACAATGTTATGGTCCTTGAAGGTGAGATCCTCCGACATGATCACTCCCAGGTCTTTGAAGTTGGTGTTTCGCTCTATTTTGTGGCCAGAATTTTTGTACTCTGATGAAGATTTAATTTCCTCGTGTTTACCATATCTGAGTAATTGAAATTTCTCATCGTTGAACTTCATATTGTTTTCTGCAGCCAACTGAAAGATTTGGTTGATGTCCGCCTGGAGCCTTGCAGTGTCTGCAATGGAAGACACTGTCATGCAGATTTGGGTGTCATCTGCAAAGGAAGACACGGTGCTGTGGCTGACATCCTTGTCTATGTCAGATATGAGGATGAGGAACAAGATGGGAGCAAGTACTGTGCCTTGTAGAAAAGAGCTTTTCACCATAGCTGCCTCGGACTTTACTCTGTTGACCACTACTCTTTGTGTTCTGTTTGTGAGGAAATTATAGATCCATAGACCAACTTTTCCTGTTATTCCTTTAGCACGCATTTTGTGCGCTATTACGACATGGTCACACTTGTCGAAGGCTTTTGCGAAGTCTGTATATATTACATCTGCATTCTTTTTGTTTCCTAGTGCATCTAGGACCTTGTCGTAATGATCCCAGGTCCTAGATGCACTAGAAGACAAAAAGAATGCAGATGTAATGTATACAGACTGCAAAAGCCTTCTACAAGTGTGACAATGGCGTAATAGCGAACAAAATGCGTGCTAAAGGAATTTACATGACAGCGATCATTTCCCAATCATTCTTACTTCCCCTTCATATTCACCATCTCTTCGTATCCCACGCTGGCAATTTGATCAGGCAAATTGGAATATTTACTCACAACTAACTGTTTTTAGTGAAGTTCCTTCTTCGTCCTCCATTGATGAGCTTTTACACCTCTTCTCGTCCTCCGTTTTAACCGCAGCTTCTCATTCTATACCCCAAACATCGGGCAGGCATTCTCAGAAATGTGTGCCTTGGTGGTCTCCTGCTTGTGCTCGTGCAGTACGTTTGAAACACGCTGTGTGGGGCAGGTACCGGTACAATAGAACCACAGAGAGACTTCTTGATTTTAAGCAGAAGCGTGCGATCGCTTGCAGTGTCATCCATGACGCTAAACGCACTTGCTGGCGAGATTGTCTCCACCATCACTTCTGCTTCCTCTATGAGTGCAGTCTGGAGAAAAGTACGAAAACTGAGTGGTAAATATTCTCCTGACCCGGCTCCTGTTCTGCGGGTTACCGGTGTTGATATAGCAAACCCACTAGATGTTGCTAATGAAATTGGCAATCATCTGGTCCGTATTTCTCAGGGGCTCCATCTATGCCCCTCGTTTCTTTCCTCAAAGTCTACCAGAGAGTTAGCACCCTTGGACTTTTCTTCTCTCGGAGAAGAACAGTACGTATAATGTGCCTTTTACACTTCAAGAACTGGAGGCAACACTCTCAGCTTGCCGATCATCAGCAGCTGGGCCCGACGACATTCATATTCGTATGCTACAACATTTACATCAGTCAGCCCTTGCAGTCCTATTACGCCTTTTCAATCTTATTTGGTCACAAGGACTTCTTCCACAGCCGTGGAAATCTGCCATTGTTCTCCCCTTCTGCATACCGGGTACTGCGGGACATGAAACCTCCCACTATCGTCCCATTGCTCTTACCAGTGCAGTTTGCAGAGTGATGGAACGCCTGGCAAATAGACGTTTAGTGTGGTATTTAGAGACAGACACAGTCTCTCCACTCGTCAATATGGCTTTCGTAAGGGACGTTCTTCCATAGACCCCTTACTACGCTTGGATACGTATGTTCATAATGCCTTTGCGAATAACCACTCAGTTATTGCCATATTTTTTGACCTTGAGAAGGCATATGACACAACTTGGAGGTATAATATTTTGGTCCAACCCCACTCCTTAGACCTCCGAGGCAATCTACCATCCTTCCTTAAGAACTTTTTAACTGACAGACATTTCTGTGTTCGGGTTAATAATGTGCTGTCCCCGGACATTATCCAAGCTGAAGGTGTCCCTCAGGGATGTGTTCTGAGCACAACACTTTTTCTCCTTGCTATAAATGATTTGGCCTCTAGTCTTCCATCAAATATTTGGTCATCACTCTATGTTGATGACTTCGCTATAGCCTGTGCAGGCGCTGACTGTCACCTCAATAGAGTTTCTCTCCAGCATGCGGTTGACCATGTTTCCAATTGGGCCACCACACATGGGTTTAAATTTTCCAGTACCAAAACTCACCAAATTACTTTCACTAGACGCTCTGTCATCTCCGATCATCCTTTGTACCTCTATGGCTCCCGTATCCCCGAACGTGATACAGTCAGGTTTCTGGGCCTCCTCTTTGACCGTCGGTTATCCTGGAAACCTCACATTACCTCTCTGAAGGCAACTTGTCACAACCGGCTGAACCTTCTTAAAACCCTTGCTCATCTTTCATGGGGAGCTGATCGTCGAACTCTCCTTCGCCTACATTCCACCCTCATTTTATCGAAACTTGATTATGGTGACCAGATCTATTCAGCGGCCTCTCCTGATACTCTCTCTAGCCTTAACCCCATTCATCACCAAGAATTACGTTTATGCCTTGGTGCTTTTCGCTCTTCCCCTGTTGAGAGCCTCTATGCAGAAGCAAACGTTCCATCCTTATCCGATCGCCATAATGCCCATTGCCTTCGCTACTATGTACGCTCTCATGATCTCCGCAATCCTTCCATTTATAGAATGGTCACTGATATTAGTAGACATTCTTTATTTGTTTGCCGCCCCTGTTTACTCCATCCCTTCTTTCTTCGCCTACATTCGCTCTTGTCTTCTCTTCAATTACCACCTTTCTATGTTCATGTAGCATGTCACTTTTCCCTACCCCCCTGGGAAGTTCCAGCTGTTCGAGTCTGTTCTTTCTCCCTCCCTTGCTCGAAAGCCCAACTGTCTACGGTCGCTTCCCGCTCTCTTTTTCTTGACCACTTCCACTCTCATTCTCATGCCATTGCAGTGTACACAGATGGCTCTAAGTCTTCTGACGGCGTAGGATTCGCAGCAGTGTTTCCGGACAGCATCATACGAGGGCATTTACTATCTTTGGCTAGTATTTTTACTGCTGAATTGTATGCCATTCTTGCAGCACTTATCCGTATTGCATCTATGCCTGTGTCATCATTTGTGGTTGTCTCAGACTCCCTTAGTGCTTTACAGGCTATACAGAAATTTGATACACCTCACCCCTTAGTCCTCCGTATCCAACTTTGGCTACGCCGCATCTTTACCAAGCATAAAGATATTGTTTTTTGTTGGGTCCCTGGTCATGTTGACGTACAGGGCAATGAACAGGCAGACACTGCTGCGCGGTCAGCAGTACATGACCTACCAGTTTCATATAGAGGTATCCCATTTATGGACTATTTTGCTGCAATAGCTACCCACCTTCACACCCGTTGGCAAAAACGTTGGTCTACTATGCTCGGTAGCAAACTTCAATCTATTAAACCGAGTATAGGTTACTGGCCGTCTTCTTGTCACCAGTGTCGAGATGGGAGACTACTCCTGTCTTCGCATTGGCCATACTCGTCTTACTCATGGATATCTCGTGGAGAGGTGCCCTGCTCCTCTGTGAGAATTGTCAGGTTCCATTATCAGTCAGCTACATTCTGTTAGACTGCCCACTTTATCAACGAGCACGCAGAATTTACCTCCGTCGTCGTCTTCGCTCCGCTGCTCTCTCTTTACCTTCCCTTCTCGCTGATGGACCCACCTTTCATCCAGACTCTCTCATTGACTTTTTGACAACAACTGACTTCACAAACTCTGATACCTCCAGCCCTTTCTACCTCAATCTCTTGCTACCCTCTACCCCCGCACTATCCCCTGCCCCGCTGTTTTCTGTAATCTACTGATCATCCCTCCCCCTTTCTGCCGCTCAATACCCTCGCTTCCTTCCCTACCCTGCAGCGCTGTATAGCCCTTGTGGCTTAGCGCTTCTTTTTGATTATAATAATAATAATCCAACCAGATAGTCGCCCCCAAGTCCTCACATATAGAAATTCTGGTGCCACTCCTGTCCTTCAGGTTAATAATCTGAACAAAATCTTATTTTTTAGCTTGAAATGAAGAGGACTTTGGATGTAACCATGTATGAGACAGGACGTATTATCAAGTCCTTTCATACCTGAAGATGAAAGCATTATTAATCCTTTCCTCTGCTATCTGTTAAGGTCCCATACTACTGTCCTGTCATGTGATTATAAAATGGAAGAATTTTAAATGTTTATTCTTCCGACACGATTGCCAGTCATTTCTTTGATTCCCAAATGTGTAATATAACAAGTGATTCTTAAAAGCTTTTGCTTACAGACAGTGTACATGTTTTACTTTCCAGTCTTAAAATAGCCCCTGATACTGTAATATTTGATTTCCAATGTAGGAGACTTGGTTTTGGACTGGACTAGTGGTCTGTTTGACCCTTAGAATTATTAGCAGATACGTATAACAGGACAACATCCACAGCAAGTATGTGTAGGTATATGTACTTAATTACTCATAGGTGAACCATGGGTAGCAGTTGTGGACTTAGTATATGTTGTCACACCTAGGAAGTGAACCTGACCTTCATGGTAGTGAGCTGAATGCTGTACTGCTGAAAAATTGCCTGTTAATGCTTTTTGTGACTATATATATACAATACTCTGCTAAAGTTCAGACATTTATTCACTATTGATCATTTTGTGATTGATAAATATCTAATTTCAGACATATTCAGAATTCATACTTTTTTATTGTAAACTGCCTAGTCTTTTATGCTAGCCTTTTAGCATCAATGACAAATTTCTCGCATTTCCTTCCTATGGTGCTTGTCCTTATAACGTCTACTGGACGTTGAGTCAGGGATCCTTACGTCAGTGTCCTTCTTTTACTCTCGTGCTGATTTCTGTATCCATTATGGAAGCTGGTCAGTAGGTCAGATAGTGTTGGGGCTGAGGTTTAAGAAGGGGGGATCTAATTGGTAATGCTTAGTCATATAGAGGACCAAAGAGAAGCTTCATTTCTATTTATTTTTGAAGAGCACCTTCATTCCCATTCTATTTCTGAAGAGCTTCTTTGCAGAGAACCTTTTCTCCCATTTTGGTTTCTGCAGAGAACTTTGTTTCTATTTATGAAGAGGCCTTCATTCTGATTTCTGAAGGGAACCTTCATTCCCATTTCTGTCTCTTAACAAGAGGGAACCTTTGTTACCTTTCCAATTACTGTCCAGATTTTGGCTATTTGTATTTTCTCCCTGGACATTGGGGGGGGGGCAGGGATCACTTTTAATTTCCTTCTTTTACATACACTCTCAAATTCATCCAACCAACCTTTACAGCTTGTCTAGAATCCTCCTAAAGAACTTGCCTGTATTATCAAAAACATTTAAGTATGTGATTCACAAATGTGTAAATGGGAATACCATTTGAGCTTCATGTTGGATGTTCCAGTTTTATATTTTCTAGTTAAGGAGAGAGAGTATTTAAACTAAAGTTCCAATGCCTCATACAGTACTGTATGCTTGAGACTACGAATGAAAGGTATAGCTACAAACAAAATTATATCTTGTAGTTGACATGTGGGACTCGAACTCTTGCCATTAGAATCTCTGATTTCAGCTGGGTTGAGAAGCTAGCTGTAGGGGTTAGTTATTCACATTAGCTCTGAGACAATACTGTATGGCATCTTGCCTCAAAACAAGTACAATATGTTTTTTATTTTATTTTATTATCACACTGGCCGATTCCCACCAATTCAGGGTGGCCCAAAAAAGAAAAACTTTCACCATCATTCACTCCATCACTGTCTTGCCAGAAGAGTGCTTTACACTACAGTTTTTAAACTGCAACATTAACACCCCTCCTTCAGAGTGCAGACACTGTACTTCCCATCTCCAGGACGCAAGTCCGACCTGCCGGTTTCCCTGAACCCCTTCATAAATGTTACTTTGCTCACACTCCAACAGCACGTCAAGTATTAAAAACCATTTATCTCCATTCACTCCAATCAAACACGCTCACGCATGCCTGCTGGAAGTCCAAGCCCCTCGCACACAAAACCTCCTTTACCCCCTCCCTCCAACCTTTCCTAGGCCGACCCCTACCCCACCTTCCTTCCACTACAGACTGATACACTCTTGAAGTCATTCTGTTTCGCTCCATTCTCTCTACATGTCCGAACCACCTCATAAACCCTTCCTCAGCCCTCTGGACAACAGTTTTGGTAATCCCGCACCTCCTCCTAACTTCCAAACTACGAATTCTCTGCATTATATTCACACCACACATTGCCCTCAGACATGACATCTCCACTGCCTCCAGCCTTCTCCTTGCTGCAACACTCATCACCAATGCTTCACACCCATATAAGAGCAATGGTAAAACTATACTCTCATACATTCCCCTCTTTGCCTCCAAGGAATGTACAATATGTATATATATAAATAACCAGCACTCTGGACAGGACACTTTAGACTACATTTCATTCTGCCCTGGACCATTTTCAAATTGACTTGATAATGGTGCAAGATACACAAAAATATCTAGGATCCTTTCCAAAGTGAGGGTTCCTGCTACCAGCAGGTATCAGTGTGGGTTCCTGCTACCAGCAGGTATCAGTGTGGGTTCCTGCTACCAGCAGGTATCAGTGTGGGTTGCTGCTACCAGCAGTTATCAGTGTGGGTTCCTGCTACCAGCAGGTATCAGTGTGGGTTCCTGCTACCAGCAGGTATCAGTGTGGGTTCCTGCTACCAGCAGGTATCAGTGTGGGTTCCTGCTACCAGCAGGTATCAGTGTGGGTTCCTGCTACCAGCAGGTATCAGTGTGGGTTCCTGCTACCAGCAGGTATCAGTGTGGGTTCCTGCTACCAGCAGGTATCAGTGTGGGTTCCTGCTACCAGCAGGTATCAGTGTGGGTTCCTGCTACCATCAGGTATCAGTGTGGGTTCCTGCTACCATCAGGTATCAGTGTGGTTTCCTGCTACCAGCAGGTATCAGTGTGGGTTCCTGCTACCAGCAGGTATCAGTGTGGGTTGCTGCTACCAGCAGGTATCAGTGTGGGTTCCTGCTACCAGCAGGTATCAGTGTGGGTTCCTGCTACCAGCAGGTATCAGTGTGGGTTCCTGCTACCAGCAGGTATCAGTGTGGGTTCCTGCTACCAGCAGGTATCAGTGTGGGTTCCTGCTACCAGCAGGTATCAGTGTGGGTTCCTGCTACCAGCAGGTATCAGTGTGGGTTCCTGCTACCAGCAGGTATCAAAGTGTGGGTTCCTGCTACCAGCAGGTATCAGTGTGGGTTCCTGCTACCAGCAGGTATCAGTGTGGGTTCCTGCTACCAGCAGGTATCAGTGTGGGTTCCTGCTACCAGCAGGTATCAGTGTGGGTTCCTGCTACCAGCAGGTATCAGTGTGGGTTCCTGCTACCAGCAGGTATCAGTGTGGGTTCCTGCTACCAGCAGGTATCAGTGTGGGTTCCTGCTACCAGCAGGTATCAGTGTGGGTTCCTGCTACCAGCAGGTATCAGTGTGGATTCCTGCTACCAGCAGGTATCAGTGTGGGTTCCTGCTACCAGCAGGTATCAGTGTGGGTTCCTGCTACCAGCAGGTATCAGTGTGGGTTCCTGCTACCAGCAGGTATCAGTGTGGGTTCCTGCTACCAGCAGGTATCAGTGTGGGTTCCTGCTACCAGCAGGTATCAGTGTGGGTTCCTGCTACCAGCAGGTATCAGTGTGGGTTCCTGCTACCAGCAGGTATCAGTGTGGGTTCCTGCTACCAGCAGGTATCAGTGTGGGTTCCTGCTACCAGCAGGTATCAGTGTGGGTTCCTGCTACCAGCAGGTATCAGTGTGGGTTCCTGCTACCAGCAGGTATCAGTGTGGGTTCCTGCTACCAGCAGGTATCAGTGTGGGTTCCTGCTACCAGCAGGTATCAGTGTGGGTTCCTGCTACCAGCAGGTATCAGTGTGGGTTCCTGCTACCAGCAGGTATCAGTGTGGGTTCCTGCTACCAGCAGGTATCAGTGTGGGTTCCTGCTACCAGCAGGTATCAGTGTGGGTTCCTGCTACCAGCAGGTATCAGTGTGGGTTCCTGCTACCAGCAGGTATCAGTGTGGGTTCCTGCTACCAGCAGGTATCAGTGTGGGTTCCTGCTACCAGCAGGTATCAGTGTGGGTTCCTGCTACCAGCAGGTATCAGTGTGGGTTCCTGCTACCAGCAGGTATCAGTGTGGGTTCCTGCTACCAGCAGGTATCAGTGTGGGTTCCTGCTACCAGCAGGTATCAGTGTGGGTTCCTGCTACCAGCAGGTATCAGTGTGGGTTCCTGCTACCAGCAGGTATCAGTGTGGGTTCCTGCTACCAGCAGGTATCAAAGTGTGGGTTCCTGCTACCAGCAGGTAGTGGTGTGGGTTCCTGCTACCAGCAGGTATCAGTGTGGGTTCCTGCTACCAGCAGGTATCAGTGTGGTTTCCTGCTACCAGCAGGTATCAGTGTGGGTTCCTGCTACCAGCAGGTATCAGTGTGGGTTCCTGCTACCATCAGGTATCAGTGTGGGTTCCTGCTACCAGCAGGTATCAGTGTGGGTTCCTGCTACCAGCAGGTATCAGTGTGGGTTCCTGCTACCAGCAGGTATCAGTGTTGGTTCCTGCTACCAGCAGGTATCAGTGTGGGTTCCTGCAACCAGCAGGTATCAATGTGGGTTCCTGATACCAGCAGGTATCAGTGTGGGTTCCTGCTAAATGCAGGTATCAAAGTGTGGGTTCCTGCTACCAGCAGGTATCAGTGTGGGTTCCTGCTACCAGCAGATATCAGTGTGGGTTCCTGCTACCAGCAGGTATCAGTGTGGGTTCCTGCTACCAGAAGGTATCAGTGTGGGTTCCTGCTACCAGCAGGTATCAGTGTGGGTTCCTGTTACCAGAAGGAATCAGTGTGGGTTCCTGCTACCAGCAGGTATCAGTGTGGGTTCCTGCTACCAGCAGGTATCAGTGTGGGTTCCTGCTACCAGCAGGTATCAGTGTGGGTTCCTGCTACCAGCAGGTATCAGTGTGGGTTCCTGCTACCAGCAGGTATCAGTGTGGGTTCCTGCTACCAGCAGGTATCAGTGTGGGTTCCTGCTACCAGCAGGTATCAGTGTGGGTTCCTGCTACCAGCAGGTATCAGTGTGGGTTCCTGCTACCAGCAGGTATCAGTGTGGGTTCCTGCTACCAGTAGGTATCAGTGTGGGTTCCTGCTACCAGCAGGTATCAGTGTGGGTTCCTGCTACCAGCAGGTATCAGTGTGGGTTCCTGCTACCAGCAGGTATCAGTGTGGGTTCCTGCTACCAGCAGGTATCAGTGTGGGTTCCTGCTACCAGCAGGTATCAGTGTGAGTTCCTGCTACCAGCAGGTATCAGTGTGGGTTCCTGCTACCAGCAGGTATCAGTGTGGGTTCCTGCTACCAGCAGGTATCAGTGTGGGTTCCAGCTACCAGCAGGTATCAGTGTGGGTTCCTGCTACCAGCAGGTATCAGTGTGGGTTCCTGCTACCAGCAGGTATCATTGTGGGTTCCTGCTACCAGCAGGTATCAGTGTGGGTTCCTGCTACCAGCAGGTATCAGTGTGGGTTCCTGCTACCAGCAGGTATCAGTGTGGGTTCCTGCTACCAGCAGGTTCAGTGTGGGTTCCTGCTACCAGCAGGTATCAAAGTGTGGGTTCCTGCTACCAGCAGGTAGTGGTGTGGGTTCCTGCTACCAGCAGAAATCAGTGTGAGTTCCTGCTACCAGCAGGTATCAGTGTGGTTTCCTGCTACCAGCAGGTATCAGTGTGGGTTCCTGCTACCAGCAGGTATCAGTGTGGGTTCCTGCTACCATCAGGTATCAGTGTGGGTTCCTGCTACCAGCAGGTATCAGTGTGGGTTCCTGCTACCAGCAGGTATCAGTGTGGGTTCCTGCTACCAGCAGGTATCAGTGTGGGTTCCTGCTACCAGCAGGTATCAGTGTGGGTTCCTGCTACCAGCAGGTATCAATGTGGGTTCCTGCTACCAGCAGGTATCAGTGTGGGTTCCTGCTACCTGCAGGTATCAAAGTGTGGGTTCCTGCTACCAGCAGGTATCAGTGTGGGTTTCTGCTACCAGCAGATATCAGTGTGGGTTCCTGCTACCAGCAGGTATCAGTGTGGGTTCCTGCTACCAGTAGGTGTCAGTGTGGGTTCCTGCTACCAGCAGGTATCAGTGTGGGTTCGTGCTACCAGTAGGTACCAAAGTGTGGGTTCCGGCTACCAGCAGGTATCAGTGTGGGTTCCTGCTACCAGCAGGTATCAGTGTGGGTTCCTGCTACCAGCAGGTATCAGTGTGGGTTCCTGCTACCAGCAGCTATCAGTGTGGGCTCCTGCTACCAGCAGGTATCCGTGTGGTTTCTTGCTACCAGCAGGTATCAGTGTGGGTTCCTGCTACCAGCAAGTATCAGTGTTGGTTCCTGCTACAAGCAGGTATCAGTGTGGGTTCCTGCTACCAGCAGGTATCAGTGTGGGTTCCTGCTACCAGCAGGTATCAGTGTGGGTTCCTGCTACCAGCAGGTATCAGTGTGGGTTCCTGCTACCACCAGGTATCAGTGAGGGTTCCTGCTACAAGCAGGTATCAGTGTGGGTTCCTGCTTCCAGCAGGTATCAGTGTAGGTTCCTGCTACCAGCAGGTATCAGTGTGGGTTCCTGCTACCAGCAGGTATCGGTGTGGGTTCCTGCTACCAGCAGGTATCAGTGTGGGTTCCTGCTACCAGCAGTTATCAGTGTGGGTTCCTGCAACCAGCAGGTATTAGTTTGGGTTCCTGCTACCAGCAGGAATCAGTGTGTGGGTTCCTGCTACCAGCAGGTATCAGTGTGGGTTCCTGCTACCAGCAGGTATCAGTGAGGGTTCCTGCTACCAGCAGGTATCAAAGTGTGGGTTCCTGCTACCAGCATGTAGTGGTGTGGGTTCCTCCTACCAGCAGGTACCAGTGTGGGTTCCTGCTACCAGCAGGTATCAGTGTGGGTTCCTGCTACCAGCAGATATCAGTGTGGGTTCCTGCTACCAGCAGGTATCAGTGTGGGTTCCTGCTACCAGCAGGTATCAGTGTGGGTTCCTGCTACCAGCAGGTATCAGTGTGGGTTGCTGCTACCAGCAGGTATCAGTGTGGGTTCCTGCTGCCAGCAGGTATCAGTGTGGGTTCCTGCTACCAGCAGGTATCAAAGTGTGGGTTCCTGCTACCAGCAGGTAGTAGTGTGGGTTCCTGCTACCAGCAGGTAGTGGTGTGGGTTCCTGCTACCAGCAGGTATCAGTGTGGGTTCCTGCTACCAGCAGGTATCAGTGTGGGTTCCTGCTACCAGCAGGTATCAGTGTGGGTTCCTGCTACCAGCAGGTATCAGTGTGGGTTCCTGCTACCAGCAGGTATCAGTGTGGGTTCCTGCTACCAGCAGGTATCAGTGTGGGTTCCTGCTACCATCAGGTATCAGTGTGGGTTCCTGCTACCAGCAGGTATCAGTGTGGGTTCCTGCTACCAGCAGGTATCAGTGTGGGTTCCTGCTACCAGCAGGTATCAGTGTTGGTTCCTGCTACCAGCAGGTATCAGTGTGGGTTCCTGCTACCAGCAGGTATCAGTGTGGGTTCCTGCTACCAGTAGGTATCAGTGTGGGTTCCTGCTACCAGCAGGTATCAGTGTGGGTTCCTGCTACCAGCAGGTAACAGTGTGGGTTCCTGCTACCAGCAGGTATCAGTGTGGGTTCCTGCTACCAGCAGGTATCAGTGTGGGTTCCTGCTACCAGCAGGTATCAAAGTATGGGTTCCTGCTTCCAGCAGGTATCAAAGTGTGGGTTCCTGCTACCATCAGGTATGAAAGTGTGGGTTCCTGCTACCAGCAGGTATCAGTGTGGGTTCCTGCTACCAGCAGGTATCAGTATGGGTTCCTGCTACCAGCAGGTTTCAGTGTGGGTTCCTGCTACCAGCAGGTATCAGTGTGGGTTCCTGCTACCAGCAGGTATCAGTGTGGGTTCCTGCTACCAGCAGGTATCAGTGTGGGTTCCTGCTACCAGCAGGTATCAGTGTGGGTTCCTGCTACCAGCAGGTATCAGTGTGGGTTCCTGCTACCAGCAGGTATCAGTGTGGGTTCCTGCTACCAGCAGGTATCAGTGTGGGTTCCTGCTACCAGCAGGTATCAGTGTGGGTTCCTGCTACCAGCAGGTATCAGTGTGGGTTCCTGCTACCAGCAGGTATCAGTGTGGGTTCCTGCTACCAGCAGGTATCAGTGTGGGTTCCTGCTACCAGCAGGTATCAGTGTGGGTTCCTGCTACCAGCAGGTATCAGTGTGGGTTCCTGCTACCAGCAGGTATCAGTGTGGGTTCCTGCTACCAGCAGGTATCAGTGTGGGTTCCTGCTACCAGCAGGTATCAGTGTGGGTTCCTGCTACCAGCAGGTATCAGTGTGGGTTCCTGCTACCAGCAGGTATCAGTGTGGGTTCCTGCTACCAGCAGGTATCAGTGTGGGTTCCTGCTACCAGCAGGTATCAGTGTGGGTTCCTGCTACCAGCAGGTATCAGTGTGGGTTCCTGCTACCAGCAGGTATCAGTGTGGGTTCCTGCTACCAGCAGGTATCAGTGTGGGTTCCTGCTACCAGCAGGTATCAGTGTGGGTTCCTGCTACCAGCAGGTATCAGTGTGGGTTCCTGCTACCAGCAGGTATCAGTGTGGGTTCCTGCTACCAGCAGGTATCAGTGTGGGTTCCTGCTACCAGCAGGTATCAGTGTGGGTTCCTGCTACCAGCAGGTATCAGTGTGGGTTCCTGCTACCAGCAGGTATCAGTGTGGGTTCCTGCTACCAGCAGGTATCAGTGTGGGTTCCTGCTACCAGCAGGTATCAGTGTGGGTTCCTGCTACCAGCAGGTATCAGTGTGGGTTCCTGCTACCAGCAGGTATCAGTGTGGGTTCCTGCTACCAGCAGGTATCAGTGTGGGTTCCTGCTACCAGCAGGTATCAGTGTGGGTTCCTGCTACCAGCAGGTATCAGTGTGGGTTCCTGCTACCAGCAGGTATCAGTGTGGGTTCCTGCTACCAGCAGGTATCAGTGTGGGTTCCTGCTACCAGCAGGTATCAGTGTGGGTTCCTGCTACCAGCAGGTATCAGTGTGGGTTCCTGCTACCAGCAGGTATCAGTGTGGGTTCCTGCTACCAGCAGGTATCAGTGTGGGTTCCTGCTACCAGCAGGTATCAGTGTGGGTTCCTGCTACCAGCAGGTATCAGTGTGGGTTCCTGCTACCAGCAGGTATCAGTGTGGGTTCCTGCTACCAGCAGGTATCAGTGTGGGTTCCTGCTACCAGCAGGTATCAGTGTGGGTTCCTGCTACCAGCAGGTATCAGTGTGGGTTCCTGCTACCAGCAGGTATCAAAGTGTGGGTTCCTGCTACCAGCAGGTATCAGTGTGGGTTCCTGCTACCAGCAGGTATCAGTGTGGGTTCCTGCTACCAGCAGGTATCAGTGTGGGTTCCTGCTACCAGCAGGTATCAGTGTGGGTTCCTGCTACCAGCAGGTATCAGTGTGGGTTCCTGCTACCAGCAGGTATCAGTGTGGGTTCCTGCTACCAGCAGGTATCAGTGTGGGTTCCTGCTACCAGCAGGTATCAGTGTGGGTTCCTGCTACCAGCAGGTATCAGTGTGGGTTCCTGCTACCAGCAGGTATCAGTGTGGGTTCCTGCTACCAGCAGGTATCAGTGTGGGTTCCTGCTACCAGCAGGTATCAGTGTGGGTTCCTGCTACCAGCAGGTATCAGTGTGGGTTCCTGCTACCAGCAGGTATCAGTGTGGGTTCCTGCTACCAGCAGGTATCAGTGTGGCTTCCTGCTACCAGCAGGTATCGGTGTGGGATACTGCTACCAGCAGGTATCAGTGTGGGTTCCTGCTCTCAGCAGGTATCAGTGTGGGTTCCTGCTACCAGCAGGTATCAGTGTGGGTTCCTGCTACCAGCAGGTATCAGTGTGGGTTCCTGCTACCAGCAGGTCTCAGTGTGGGTTCCTGCTACCAGCAGGTATCAGTGTGGGTTCCTGCTACCAGCAGGTATCAGTGTGGGTTCCTGCTACCAGCAGGTATCAGTGTGGGTTCCTGATACCAGCAGGTATCAGTGTGGGTTCCTGCTACCAGCAGGTATCAGTGTGGGTTCCTGCTACCAGCAGGTATCAGTGTGGGTTCCTGCTATCAGCAGGTATCAGTGTGGGTTCCTGCTACCAGCAGGTATCAGTGTGGGTTCCTGCTACCAGCAGGTATCAGTGTGGGTTCCTGCTACCAGCAGGTATCAGTGTGGGTTCCTGCTACCAGCAGGTATCAGTGTGGGTTCCTGCTACCAGCAGGTATCAGTGTGGGTTCCTGCTACCAGCAGGTATCAGTGTGGGTTCCTGCTACCAGCAGGTATCAGTGTGGGTTCCTGCTACCAGCAGGTATCAGTGTGGGTTCCTGCTACCAGCAGGTATCAGTGTGGGTTCCTGCTACCAGCAGGTATCAGTGTGGGTTCCTGCTACCAGCAGGTATCAGTGTGGGTTCCTGCTACCAGCAGGTATCAGCGTGGGTTCCTGCTACCAGCAGGTATCAGTGTGGGTTCCTGCTACCAGCAGGTATCAGTGTGGGTTCCTGCTACCAGCAGGTATCAGTGTGGGTTCCTGCTACCAGCAGGTATCAGTGTGGGTTCCTGCTACCAGCAGGTATCAGTGTGGGTTCCTGCTACCAGCAGGTATCAGTGTGGGTTCCTGCTACCAGCAGGTATCAGTGTGGGTTCCTGCTACCAGCAGGTATCAGTGTGGGTTCCTGCTACCAGCAGGTATCAGTGTGGGTTCCTGCTACCAGCAGGTATCAGTGTGGGTTCCTGCTACCAGCAGGTATCAGTGTGGGTTCCTGCTACCAGCAGGTATCAGTGTGGGTTCCTGCTACCAGCAGGTATCAGTGTGGGTTCCTGCTACCAGCAGGTATCAGTGTGGGTTCCTGCTACCAGCAGGTATCAGTGTGGGTTCCTGCTACCAGCAGGTATCAGTGTGGGTTCCTGCTACCAGCAGGTATCAGTGTGGGTTCCTGCTACCAGCAGGTATCAGTGTGGGTTCCTGCTACCAGCAGGTATCAGTGTGGGTTCCTGCTACCAGCAGGTATCAGTGTGGGTTCCTGCTACCAGCAGGTATCAGTGTGGGTTCCTGCTACCAGCAGGTATCAGTGTGGGTTCCTGCTACCAGCAGGTATCAGTGTGGGTTCCTGCTACCAGCAGGTATCAGTGTGGGTTCCTGCTACCAGCAGGTATCAGTGTGGGTTCCTGCTACCAGCAGGTATCAGTGTGGGTTCCTGCTACCAGCAGGTATCAGTGTGGGTTCCTGCTACCAGCAGGTATCAGTGTGGGTTCCTGCTACCAGCAGGTATCAGTGTGGGTTCCTGCTACCAGCAGGTATCAGTGTGGGTTCCTGCTACCAGCAGGTATCAGTGTGGGTTCCTGCTACCAGCAGGTATCAGTGTGGGTTCCTGCTACCAGCAGGTATCAGGTATCAGTGTGGGTTCCTGCTACCAGCAGGTATCAGTGTGGGTTCCTGCTACCAGCAGGTATCAGTGTGGGTTCCTGCTACCAGCAGGTATCAGTGTGGGTTCCTGCTACCAGCAGGTATCAGTGTGGGTTCCTGCTACCAGCAGGTATCAGTGTGGGTTCCTGCTACCAGCAGGTATCAGTGTGGGTTCCTGCTACCAGCAGGTATCAGTGTGGGTTCCTGCTACCAGCAGGTATCAGTGTGGGTTCCTGCTACCAGCAGGTATCAGTGTGGGTTCCTGCTACCAGCAGGTATCAGTGTGGGTTCCTGCTACCAGCAGGTATCAAAGTGTGGGTTCCTGCTACCAGCAGGTATCAGTGTGGGTTCCTGCTACCAGCAGGTATCAGTGTGGGTTCCTGCTACCAGCAGGTATCAGTGTGGGTTCCTGCTACCAGCAGGTATCAGTGTGGGTTCCTGCTACCAGCAGGTATCAGTGTGGGTTCCTGCTACCAGCAGGTATCAGTGTGGATTCCTGCTACCAGCAGGTATCAGTGTGGGTTCCTGCTACCAGCAGGTATCAGTGTGGGTTCCTGCTACCAGCAGGTATCAGTGTGGGTTCCTGCTACCAGCAGGTATCAGTGTGGGTTCCTGCTACCAGCAGGTATCAGTGTGGGTTCCTGCTACCAGCAGGTATCAGTGTGGGTTCCTGCTACCAGCAGGTATCAGTGTGGGTTCCTGCTACCAGCAGGTATCAGTGTGGGTTCCTGCTACCAGCAGGTATCAGTGTGGGTTCCTGCTACCAGCAGGTATCAGTGTGGGTTCCTGCTACCAGCAGGTATCAGTGTGGGTTCCTGCTACCAGCAGGTATCAGTGTGGGTTCCTGCTACCAGCAGGTATCAGTGTGGGTTCCTGCTACCAGCAGGTATCAGTGTGGGTTCCTGCTACCAGCAGGTATCAAAGTGTGGGTTCCTGCTACCAGCAGGTATCAGTGTGGGTTCCTGCTACCAGCAGGTATCAGTGTGGGTTCCTGCTACCAGCAGGTATCAGTGTGGGTTCCTGCTACCAGCAGGTATCAGTGTGGGTTCCTGCTACCAGCAGGTATCAGTGTGGGTTCCTGCTACCAGCAGGTATCAGTGTGGGTTCCTGCTACCAGCAGGTATCAGTGTGGGTTCCTGCTACCAGCAGGTATCAGTGTGGGGTCCTGCTACCAGCAGGTATCAGTGTGGGTTCCTGCTACCAGCAGGTATCAGTGTGGGTTCCTGCTACCAGCAGGTATCAGTGTGGGTTCCTGCTACCAGCAGGTATCAGTGTGGGTTCCTGCTACCAGCAGGTATCAGTGTGGGTTCCTGCTACCAGCAGGTATCAGGTATCAGTGTGGGTTCCTGCTACCAGCAGGTATCAGTGTGGGTTCCTGCTACCAGCAGGTATCAGTGTGGGTTCCTGCTACCAGCAGGTATCAGTGTGGGTTCCTGCTACCAGCAGGTATCAGTGTGGGTTCCTGCTACCAGCAGGTATCAGTGTGGGTTCCTGCTACCAGCAGGTATCAGTGTGGGTTCCTGCTACCAGCAGGTATCAGTGTGGGTTCCTGCTACCAGCAGGTATCAGTGTGGGTTCCTGCTACCAGCAGGTATCAGTGTGGGTTCCTGCTACCAGCAGGTATCAGTGTGGGTTCCTGCTACCAGCAGGTATCAGTGTGGGTTCCTGCTACCAGCAGGTATCAGTGTGGGTTCCTGCTACCAGCAGGTATCAGTGTGGGTTCCTGCTACCAGCAGGTATCAGTGTGGGTTCCTGCTACCAGCAGGTATCAGTGTGGGTTCCTGCTACCAGCAGGTATCAGTGTGGGTTCCTGCTACCAGCAGGTATCAGTGTGGGTTCCTGCTACCAGCAGGTATCAGTGTGGGTTCCTGCTACCAGCAGGTATCAGTGTGGGTTCCTGCTACCAGCAGGTATCAGTGTGGGTTCCTGCTACCAGCAGGTATCAGTGTGGGTTCCTGCTACCAGCAGGTATCAGTGTGGGTTCCTGCTACCAGCAGGTATCAGTGTGGGTTCCTGCTACCAGCAGGTATCAGTGTGGGTTCCTGCTACCAGCAGGTATAGGTGTGGGTTCCTGCTACCAGCAGGTATCAGTGTGGGTTCCTGCTACCAGCAGGTATCAGTGTGGGTTCCTGCTACCAGCAGGTATCAGTGTGGGTTCCTGCTACCAGCAGGTATCAGTGTGGGTTCCTGCTACCAGCAGGTATCAGTGTGGGTTCCTGCTACCAGCAGGTATCAGTGTGGGTTCCTGCTACCAGCAGGTATCAGTGTGGGTTCCTGCTACCAGCAGGTATCAGTGTGGGTTCCTGCTACCAGCAGGTATCAGTGTGGGTTCCTGCTACCAGCAGGTATCAGTGTGGGTTCCTGCTACCAGCAGGTATCAGTGTGGGTTCCTGCTACCAGCAGGTATCAGTGTGGGTTCCTGCTACCAGCAGGTATCAGTGTGGGTTCCTGCTACCAGCAGGTATCAGTGTGGGTTCCTGCTACCAGCAGGTATCAGTGTGGGTTCCTGCTACCAGCAGGTATCAGTGTGGGTTCCTGCTACCAGCAGGTATCAGTGTGGGTTCCTGCTACCAGCAGGTATCAGTGTGGGTTCCTGCTACCAGCAGGTATCAGTGTGGGTTCCTGCTACCAGCAGGTATCAGTGTGGGTTCCTGCTACCAGCAGGTATCAGTGTGGGTTCCTGCTACCAGCAGGTATCAGTGTGGGTTCCTGCTACCAGCAGGTATCAGTGTGGGTTCCTGCTACCAGCAGGTATCAGTGTGGGTTCCTGCTACCAGCAGGTATCAGTGTGGGTTCCTGCTACCAGCAGGTATCAGTGTGGGTTCCTGCTACCAGCAGGTATCAGTGTGGGTTCCTGCTACCAGCAGGTATCAGTGTGGGTTCCTGCTACCAGCAGGTATCAGTGTGGGTTCCTGCTACCAGCAGGTATCAGTGTGGGTTCCTGCTACCAGCAGGTATCAGTGTGGGTTCCTGCTACCAGCAGGTATCAAAGTGTGGGTTCCTGCTACCAGCAGGTATCAGTGTGGGTTCCTGCTACCAGCAGGTATCAGTGTGGGTTCCTGCTACCAGCAGGTATTAGTGTGGGTTCCTGCTACCAGCAGGTATCAGTGTGGGTTCCTGCTACCAGCAGGTATCAGTGTGGGTTCCTGCTACCAGCAGGTATCAGTGTGGGTTCCTGCTACCAGCAGGTATCAGTGTGGGTTCCTGCTACCAGCAGGTATCAGTGTGGGTTCCTGCTACCAGCAGGTATCAGTGTGGGTTCCTGCTACCAGCAGGTATCAGTGTGGGTTCCTGCTACCAGCAGGTATCAGTGTGGGTTCCTGCTACCAGCAGGTATCAGTGTGGGTTCCTGCTACCAGCAGGTATCAGTGTTGGTTCCTGCTACCAGCAGGTATCAGTGTGGGTTCCTGCTACCAGCAGGTATCAGTGTGGGTTCCTGCTACCAGCAGGTATCAGTGTGGGTTCCTGCTACCAGCAGGTATCAGTGTGGGTTCCTGTTACCAGCAGGTATCAGTGTGGGTTCCTGCTACAAGCAGGTATCAGTGTGGGTTCCTGCTACCAGCAGGTATCAGTGTGGGTTCCTGCTACCAGCGGGTATCAGTGTGGGTTCCTGCTACCAGCAGGTATCAGTGTGGGTTCCTGCTACCAGCAGGTATCAGTGTGGGTTCCTGCTACCAGCAGGTATCAGTGTGGGTTCCTGCTACCAGCAGGTATCAGTGTGGGTTCCTGCTACCAGCGGGTATCAGTGTGGGTTCCTGCTACCAGCAGGTATCAGTGTGGGTTCCTGCTACCAGCAGGTATCAGTGTGGGTTCCTGCTACCAGCAGGTATCAGTGTGGGTTCCTGCTACCAGCAGGTATCAGTGTGGGTTCCTGCTACCAGCAGGTATCAGTGTGGGTTCCTGCTACCAGCAGGTATCAGTGTGGGTTCCTGCTACCAGCAGGTATCAGTGTGGGTTCCTGCTACCAGCGGGTATCAGTGTGGGTTCCTGCTACCAGCAGGTATCAGTGTGGGTTCCTGCTACCAGCAGGTATCAGTGTGGATTCCTGCTACCAGCAGGTATCAGTGTGGGTTCCTGCTACCAGCAGGTATCAGTGTGGGTTCCTGCTACCAGCAGGTATCAGTGTGGATTCCTGCTACCAGCAGGTATCAGTGTGGGTTCCTGCTACCAGCAGGTATCAGTGTGGTTTCCTGCTACCAGCAGGTATCAGTGTGGGTTCCTGCTACCAGCAGGTATCAGTGTGGGTTCCTGCTACCAGCAGGTATCAGTGTGGGTTCCTGCTACCAGCAGGTATCAGTGTGGGTTCCTGCTACCAGCAGGTATCAGTGTGGGTTCCTGCTACCAGCAGGTATCAGTGTGGGTTCCTGCTACCAGCAGGTATCAGTGTGGGTTCCTGCTACCAGCAGGTATCAGTGTGGGTTCCTGCTACCAGCAGGTATCAGTGTGGGTTCCTGCTACCAGCAGGTATCAGTGTGGGTTCCTGCTACCAGCAGGTATCAGTGTGGGTTCCTGCTACCAGCAGGTATCAGTGTGGGTTCCTGCTACCAGCAGGTATCAGTGTGGGTTCCTGCTACCAGCAGGTATCAGTGTGGGTTCCTGCTACCAGCAGGTATCAGTGTGGGTTCCTGCTACCAGCAGGTATCAGTGTGGGTTCCTGCTACCAGCAGGTATCAGTGTGGGTTCCTGCTACCAGCAGGTATCAGTGTGGGTTCCTGCTACCAGCAGGTATCAGTGTGGGTTCCTGCTACCAGCAGGTATCAGTGTGGGTTCCTGCTACCAGCAGGTATCAGTGTGGGTTCCTGCTACCAGCAGGTATCAGTGTGGGTTCCTGCTACCAGCAGGTATCAGTGTGGGTTCCTGCTACCAGCAGGTATCAGTGTGGGTTCCTGCTACCAGCAGGTATCAGTGTGGGTTCCTGCTACCAGCAGGTATCAGTGTGGGTTCCTGCTACCAGCAGGTATCAGTGTGGGTTCCTGCTACCAGCAGGTATCAGTGTGGGTTCCTGCTACCAGCAGGTATCAGTGTGGGTTCCTGCTACCAGCAGGTATCAGTGTGGGTTCCTGCTACCAGCAGGTATCAGTGTGGGTTCCTGCTACCAGCAGGTATCAGTGTGGGTTCCTGCTACCAGCAGGTATCAGTGTGGGTTCCTGCTACCAGCAGGTATCAGTGTGGGTTCCTGCTACCAGCAGGTATCAGTGTGGGTTCCTGCTACCAGCAGGTATCAGTGTGGGTTCCTGCTACCAGCAGGTATCAGTGTGGGTTCCTGCTACCAGCAGGTATCAGTGTGGGTTCCTGCTACCAGCAGGTATCAGTGTGGGTTCCTGCTACCAGCAGGTATCAGTGTGGGTTCCTGCTACCA
The DNA here is from genome assembly GCF_038502225.1 of Cherax quadricarinatus. Taxonomy (NCBI): domain Eukaryota; kingdom Metazoa; phylum Arthropoda; class Malacostraca; order Decapoda; family Parastacidae; genus Cherax; species Cherax quadricarinatus. The sequence goes on from NC_091316.1 coordinate 42,375,615, forward strand.
GCAGGTATCAGTGTGGGTTCCTGCTACCAGCAGGTATCAGTGTGGGTTCCTGCTACCAGCAGGTATCAGTGTGGGTTCCTGCTACCAGCAGGTATCAAAGTGTGGGTTCCTGCTACCAGCAGGTATCAGTGTGGGTTCCTGCTACCAGCAGGTATCAGTGTGGGTTCCTGCTACCAGCAGGTATCAGTGTGGGTTCCTGCTACCAGCAGGTATCAGTGTGGGTTCCTGCTACCAGCAGGTATCAGTGTGGGTTCCTGCTACCAGCAGGTATCAGTGTGGGTTCCTGCTACCAGCAGGTATCAGTGTGGGTTCCTGCTACCAGCAGGTATCAGTGTGGGTTCCTGCTACCAGCAGGTATCAGTGTGGGTTCCTGTTACCAGAAGGTATCAGTGTGGGTTCCTGCTACCAGCAGGTATCAGTGTGGGTTCCTGCTACCAGCAGGTATCAGTGTGGGTTCCTGCTACCAGCAGGTATCAGTGTGGGTTCCTGCTACCAGCAGGTATCAGTGTGGGTTGCTGCTACCAGCAGGTATCAGTGTGGGTTCCTGCTACCAGCAGGTATCAGTGTGGGTTCCTGCTACCAGCAGGTATCAGTGTGGGTTCCTGCTACCAGCAGGTATCAGTGTGGGTTCCTGCTACCAGCAGGTATCAGTGTGGGTTCCTGCTACCAGCAGGTATCAGTGTGGGTTCCTGCTACCAGCAGGTATCAGTGTGGGTTCCTGCTACCAGCAGGTATCAGTGTGGGTTCCTGCTACCAGCAGGTATCAGTGTGGGTTCCTGCTACCAGCAGGTATCAGTGTGGGTTCCTGCTACCAGCAGGTATCAGTGTGGGTTCCTGCTACCAGCAGGTATCAGTGTGGGTTCCTGCTACCAGCAGGTATCAGTGTGGGTTCCTGCTACCAGCAGGTATCAGTGTGGGTTCCTGCTACCAGCAGGTATCAGTGTGGGTTCCTGCTACCAGCAGGTATCAGTGTGGGTTCCTGCTACCAGCAGGTATCAGTGTGGGTTCCTGCTACCAGCAGGTATCAGTGTGGGTTCCTGCTACCAGCAGGTATCAGTGTGGGTTCCTGCTACCAGCAGGTATCAAAGTGTGGGTTCCTGCTACCAGCAGGTAGTGGTGTGGGTTCCTGCTACCAGCAGGTACCAGTGTGGGTTCCTGTTACCAGCAGGTATCAAAGTGTGGGTTCCTGCTACCAGCAGGTATCAGTGTGGGTTCCTGCTACCAGCAGGTATCAGTGTGGGTTCCTGCTACCAGCAGGTATCAGTGTGGGTTCCTGCTACCAGCAGGTATCAAAGTGTGGGTTCCTGCTACCAGCAGGTATCAGTGTGGGTTCCTGCTACCAGCAGGTATCAGTGTGGGTTCCTGCTACCAGCAGGTATCAAAGTGTGGGTTCCTGCTACCAGCAGGTATCAGTGTGGGTTCCTGCTACCAGCAGGTATCAGTGTGGGTTCCTGCTACCAGCAGGTATCAGTGTGGGTTCCTGCTACCAGCAGGTATCAGTGTGGGTTCCTGCTACCAGCAGGTATCAGTGTGGGTTCCTGCTACCAGCAGGTATCAAAGTGTGGGTTCCTGCTACCAGCAGGTATCAGTGTGGGTTCCTGCTACCAGCAGGTATCAGTGTGGGTTCCTGCTACCAGCAGGTATCAAAGTGTGGGTTCCTGCTACCAGCAGGTATCAGTGTGGGTTCCTGCTACCAGCAGGTATCAGTGTGGGTTCCTGCTACCAGCAGGTATCAGTGTGGGTTCCTGCTACCAGCAGGTATCAGTGTGGGTTCCTGCTACCAGCAGGTATCAGTGTGGGTTCCTGCTACCAGCAGGTATCAGTGTGGGTTCCTGCTACCAGCAGGTATCAGTGTGGGTTCCTGCTACCAGCAGGTATCAGTGTGGGTTCCTGTTACCAGCAGGTATCAGTGTGGGTTCCTGCTACCAGCAGGTATCAGTGTGGGTTCCTGCTACCAGCAGGTATCAGTGTGGGTTCCTGCTACCAGCAGGTATCAGTGTGGGTTCCTGCTACCAGCAGGTATCAGTGTGTGTTCCTGCTACCAGCAGGTATCAGTGTGGGTTCCTGCTACCAGCAGGTATCAGTGTGCGTTCCTGCTACCAGCAGGTATCAGTGTGGGTTCCTGCTACCAGCAGGTATCAGTGTGGGTTCCTGCTACCAGCAGGTATCAGTGTGGGTTCCTGCTACCAGCAGGTATCAGTGTGGGTTCCTGCTACCAGCAGGTATCAGTGTGGGTTCCTGCTACCAGCAGGTATCAGTGTGGGTTCCTGCTACCAGCAGGTATCAGTGTGGGTTCCTGCTACCAGCAGGTATCAGTGTGGGTTCCTGCTACCAGCAGGTATCAGTGTGGGTTCCTGCTACCAGCAGGTATCAGTGTGGGTTCCTGCTACCAGCAGGTATCAGTGTGGGTTCCTGCTACCAGCAGGTATCAGTGTGGGTTCCTGCTACCAGCAGGTATCAGTGTGGGTTCCTGCTACCAGCAGGTATCAGTGTGGGTTCCTGCTACCAGCAGGTATCAAAGTGTGGGTTCCTGCTACCAGCAGGTATCAGTGTGGGTTCCTGCTACCAGCAGGTATCAGTGTGGGTTCCTGCTACCAGCAGGTATCAGTGTGGGTTCCTGCTACCAGCAGGTATCAGTGTGGGTTCCTGCTACCAGCAGGTATCAGTGTGGGTTCCTGCTACCAGCAGGTATCAGTGTGGGTTCCTGCTACCAGCAGGTATCAGTGTGGGTTCCTGCTACCAGCAGGTATCAGTGTGGGTTCCTGCTACCAGCAGGTATCAGTGTGGGTTCCTGCTACCAGCAGGTATCAGTGTGGGTTCCTGCTACCAGCAGGTATCAAAGTGTGGGTTCCTGCTAACAGCAGGTATCAGTGTGGGTTCCTGCTAGGTATCAGTGTGGGTTCCTGCTACCAGCAGGTATCAGTGTGGGTTCCTGCTACCAGCAGGTATCAGTGTGGGTTCCTGCTACCAGCAGGTATCAGTGTGGGTTCCTGCTACCAGCAGGTATCAGTGTGGGTTCCTGCTACCAGCAGGTATCAGTGTGGGTTCCTGCTACAGGTAGCAGTTCCTGCTACCAGCAGGTATCAGTGTGGGTTCCTGCAGGTATAGTGTGGGTTCCTGCTACCAGCAGGTATCAGTGTGGGTTCCTGCTACCAGCAGGTATCAGTGTGGGTTCCTGCTACCAGCAGGTATCAGTGTGGGTTCCTGCTACCAGCAGGTATCAGTGTGTTCCTGCTACCAGCAGGTATCAGTGTGGGTTCCTGCTACCAGCAGGTATCAGTGTGGGTTCCTGCTACCAGCAGGTATCAGTGTGGGTTCCTGCTACCAGCAGGTATCAGTGTGGGTTCCTGCTACCAGCAGGTATCAGTGTGGGTTCCTGCTACCAGCAGGTATCCGTGTGGGTTCCTGCTACCAGCAGGTATCAGTGTGGGTTCCTGCTACCACCAGGTATCAGTGTGGGTTCCTGCTACCACCACGTATCAGTGTGGGTTCCTGCTACCAGCAGGTATCAGTGTGGGTTCCTGCTACCAGCAGGTATCAGTGTGGGTTCCTGCTACCAGCAGGTATCAGTGTGGGTTCCTGCTACCAGCAGGTATCAGTGTGGGTTCCTGCTACCAGCAGGTATCAGTGTGGGTTCCTGCTACCAGCAGGTATCAGTGTGGGTTCCTGCTACCAGCAGGTATCAGTGTGGGTTCCTGCTACCAGCAGGTATCAGTGTGGGTTCCTGCTACCAGCAGGTATCAGTGTGGGTTCCTGCTACCAGCAGGTATCAGTGTGGGTTCCTGCTACCAGCAGGTATCAGTGTGGGTTCCTGCTACCAGCAGGTATCAGTGTGTGGGTTCCTGCTACCAGCAGGTATCAAAGTGTGGGTTCCTGCTACCAGCAGGTATCAGTGTGGGTTCCTGCTACCAGCAGGTATCAGTGTGGGTTCCTGCTACCAGCAGGTATCAGTGTGGGTTCCTGCTACCAGCAGGTATCAGTGTGGGTTCCAGCTACCAGCAGGTATCAGTGTGGGTTCCTGCTACCAGCAGGTATCAGTGTGGGTTCCTGCTACCAGCAGGTATCAGTGTGGGTTCCTGCTACCAGCAGGTATCAGTGTGGGTTCCTGCTACCAGCAGGTATCAGTGTGGGTTCCTGCTACCAGCAGGTATCAGTGTGGGTTCCTGCTACCAGCAGGTATCAGTGTGGGTTCCTGCTACCAGCAGGTATCAGTGTGGGTTCCTGCTACCAGCAGGTATCAGTGTGGGTTCCTGCTACCAGCAGGTATCAGTGTGGGTTCCTGCTACCAGCAGGTATCAGTGTGGGTTCCTGCTACCAGCAGGTATCAGTGTGGGTTCCTGCTACCAGCAGGTATCAGTGTGGGTTCCTGCTACCAGCAGGTATCAAAGTGTGGGTTCCTGCTACCAGCAGGTATCAGTGTGGGTTCCTGCTACCAGCAGGTATCAGTGTGGGTTCCTGCTACCAGCAGGTATCAGTGTGGGTTCCTGCTACCAGCAGGTATCAGTGTGGTTTCCTGCTACCAGCAGGTATCAGTGTGGGTTCCTGCTACCAGCAGGTATCAGTGTGGGTTCCTGCTACCAGCAGGTATCAGTGTGGGTTCCTGCTACCAGCAGGTATCAGTGTGGGTTCCTGCTACCAGCAGGTATCAGTGTGGGTTCCTGCTACCAGCAGGTATCAGTGTGGGTTCCTGCTACCAGCAGGTATCAGTGTGGGTTCCTGCTACCAGCAGGTATCAGTGTGGGTTCCTGCTACCAGCAGGTATCAGTGTGGGTTCCTGCTACCAGCAGGTATCAGTGTGGGTTCCTGCTACCAGCAGGTATCAGTGTGGGTTCCTGCTACCAGCAGGTATCAGTGTGGGTTCCTGCTACCAGCAGGGTATCAGTGTGGGTTCCTGCTACCAGCAGGTATCAGTGTGGGTTCCTGCTACCAGCAGGTATCAGTGTGGGTTCCTGCTACCAGCAGGTATCAGTGTGGGTTCCTGCTACCAGCAGGTATCAGTGTGGGTTCCTGCTACCAGCAGGTATCAGTGTGGGTTCCTGCTACCAGCAGGTATCAGTGTGGGTTCCTGCTACCAGCAGGTATCAGTGTGGGTTCCTGCTACCAGCAGGTATCAGTGTGGGTTCCTGCTACCAGCAGGTATCAGTGTGGGTTCCTGCTACCAGCAGGTATCAGTGTGGGTTCCTGCTACCAGCAGGTATCAGTGTGGGTTCCTGCTACCAGCAGGTATCAGTGTGGGTTCCTGCTACCAGCAGGTATCAGTGTGGGTTCCTGCTACCAGCAGGTATCAGTGTGGGTTCCTGCTACCAGCAGGTATCAGTGTGGGTTCCTGCTACCAGCAGGTATCAGTGTGGGTTCCTGCTACCAGCAGGTATCAGTGTGGGTTCCTGCTACCAGCAGGTATCAGTGTGGGTTCCTGCTACCAGCAGGTATCAGTGTGGGTTCCTGCTACCAGCAGGTATCAGTGTGGGTTCCTGCTACCAGCAGGTATCAGTGTGGGTTCCTGCTACCAGCAGGTATCAGTGTGGGTTCCTGCTACCAGCAGGTATCAGTGTGGGTTCCTGCTACCAGCAGGTATCAGTGTGGGTTCCTGCTACCAGCAGGTATCAGTGTGGGTTCCTGCTACCAGCAGGTATCAGTGTGGGTTCCTGCTACCAGCAGGTATCAGTGTGGGTTCCTGCTACCAGCAGGTATCAGTGTGGGTTCCTGCTACCAGCAGGTATCAGTGTGGGTTCCTGCTACCAGCAGGTATCAGTGTGGGTTCCTGCTACCAGCAGGTATCAGTGTGGGTTCCTGCTACCAGCAGGTATCAGTGTGGGTTCCTGCTACCAGCAGGTATCAGTGTGGGTTCCTGCTACCAGCAGGTATCAGTGTGGGTTCCTGCTACCAGCAGGTATCAGGGTGGGTTCCTGCTACCAGCAGGTAACAGTGTGGGTTCCTGCTACCAGCAGGTATCAGTGTGGGTTCCTGCTACCAGCAGGTATCAGTGTGGGTTCCTGCTACCAGCAGGTATCAGTTTGGGTTCCTGCTACCAGCAGGTATCAGTGTGGGTTCCTGCTACCAGCAGGTATCAGTGTGGGTTCCTGCTACCAGCAGGTATCAGTGTGGGTTCCTGCTACCAGCAGGTATCAGTGTGGGTTCCTGCTACCAGCAGGTATCAGTGTGGGTTCCTGCTACCAGCAGGTATCAGTGTGGGTTCCTGCTACCAGCAGGTATCAGTGTGGGTTCCTGCTACCAGCAGGTATCAGTGTGCGTTCCTGCTACCAGCAGGTATCAGTGTGGGTTCCTGCTACCAGCAGGTATCAGTGTGGGTTCCTGCTACCAGCAGGTATCAGTGTGGGTTCCTGCTACCAGCAGGTATCAGTGTGGGTTCCTGCTACCAGCAGGTATCAGTGTGGGTTCCTGCTACCAGCAGGTATCAGTGTGGGTTCCTGCTACCAGCAGGTATCAGTGTGGGTTCCTGCTACCACCAGGTATCAGTGTGGGTTCCTGCTACCAGCAGGTATCAGTGTGGGTTCCTGCTACCAGCAGGTATCAGTGTGGGTTCCTGCTACCAGCAGGTATCAGTGTGGGTTCCTGCTACCAGCAGGTATCAGTGTGGGTTCCTGCTACCAGCAGGTATCAGTGTGGGTTCCTGCTACCAGCAGGTATCAGTGTGGGTTCCTGCTACCAGCAGGTATCAGTGTGGGTTCCTGCTACCAGCAGGTATCAGTGTGGGTTCCTGCTACCAGCAGGTATCAGTGTTGGTTCCTGCTACCAGCAGGTATCAGTGTGGGTTCCTGCTACCAGCAGGAATCAGTGTGGGTTCCTGCTACCAGCAGGTATCAGTGTGGGTTCCTGCTACCAGCAGGTATCAGTGTGGGTTCCTGCTACCAGCAGGTATCAGTGTGGGTTCCTGCTACCAGCAGGTATCAGTGTGGGTTCCTGCTACCAGCAGGTATCAGTGTGGGTTCCTGCTACCAGCAGGTATCAGTGTGGGTTCCTGCTACCAGCAGGTATCAGTGTGGGTTCCTGCTACCAGCAGGTATCAGTGTGGGTTCCTGCTACCAGCAGGTATCAGTGTGGGTTCCTGCTACCAGCAGGTATCAGTGTGGGTTCCTGCTACCAGCAGGTATCAGGGTGGGTGCCCGCTACCAGCAGGTATCAGTGTGGGTTCCTGCTACCAGCAGGTATCAGTGTGGGTTCCTGCTACCAGCAGGTATCAGTGTGGGTTCCTGCTACCAGCAGGTATCAGTGTGGGTTCCTGCTACCAGCAGGTATCAGTGTGGGTTCCTGCTACCAGCAGGTATCAGTGTGGGTTCCTGCTACCAGCAGGTATCAGTGTGGGTTCCTGCTACCAGCAGGTATCAGTGTGGGTTCCTGCTACCAGCAGGTATCAGTGTGGGTTCCTGCTACCAGCAGGTATCAGTGTGGGTTCCTGCTACCAGCAGGTATCAGTGTGGGTTCCTGCTACCAGCAGGTATCAGTGTGGGTTCCTGCTACCAGCAGGTATCAGTGTGGGTTCCTGCTACCAGCAGGTATCAGTGTGGGTTCCTGCTACCAGCAGGTATCAGTGTGGGCTCCTGCTACCAGCAGGTATCAGTGTGGGTTCCTGCTACCAGCAGGTATCAGTGTGGGTTCCTGCTACCAGCAGGTATCAGTGTGGGTTCCTGCTACCAGCAGGTATCAGTGTGGGTTCCTGCTACCAGCAGGTATCAGTGTGGGTTCCTGCTACCAGCAGGTATCAGTGTGGGTTCCTGCTACCAGCAGGTATCAGTGTGGGTTCCTGCTACCAGCAGGTATCAGTGTGGGTTCCTGCTACCAGCAGGTATCAGTGTGGGTTCCTGCTACCAGCAGGTATCAGTGTGGGGTCCTGCTACCAGCAGGTATCAGTGTGGGTTCCTGCTACCAGCAGGTATCAGTGTCGGTTCCTGCTACCAGCAGGTATCAGTGTGGGTTCCTGCTACCAGCAGGTATCAGTGTGGGTTCCTGCTACCAGCAGGTATCAGTGTGGGTTCCTGCTACCAGCAGGTATCAGTGTGGGTTCCTGCTACCAGCAGGTATCAGTGTGGGTTCCTGCTACCAGCAGGTATCAGTGTGGGTTCCTGCTACCAGCAGGTATCAGTGTGGGTTCCTGCTACCAGCAGGTATCAGTGTGGGTTCCTGCTACCAGCACGTATCAGTGTGGGTTCCTGCTACCAGCAGGTATCAGTGTGGGTTCCTGCTACCAGCAGGTATCAGTGTGGGTTCCTGCTACCAGCAGGTCTCAGTGTGGGTTCCTGCTACCAGCAGGTATCAGTGTGGGTTCCTGCTACCAGCAGGTATCAGTGTGGGTTCCTGCTACCAGCAGGTATCAGTGTGGGTTCCTGCTACCAGCAGGTATCAGTGTGGGTTCCTGCTACCAGCAGGTATCAGTGTGGGTTCCTGCTACCAGCAGGTATCAGTGTGGGTTCCTGCTACCAGCAGGTATCATTGTGGGTTCCTGCTACCAGCAGGTATCAGTGTGGGTTCCTGCTACCAGCAGGTATCAGTGTGGGTTCCTGCTACCAGCAGGTATCAGTGTGGGTTCCTGCTACCAGCAGGTATCAGTGTGGGTTCCTGCTACCAGCAGGTATCAGTGTGGGTTCCTGCTACCAGCAGGTATCAGTATGGGTTCCTGCTACCAGCAGGTATCAGTGTGGGTTCCTGCTACCAGCAGGTATCAGAGTGGGTTCCTGCTACCAGCAGGTATCAGTGTGGGTTCCTGCTACCAGCAGGTATCAGTGTGGGTTCCTGCTACCAGCAGGTATCAGTGTGGGTTCCTGCTACCAGCAGGTATCAGTGTGGGTTCCTGCTACCAGCAGGTATCAGTGTGGGTTCCTGCTACCAGCAGGTATCAGTGTGGGTTCCTGCTACCAGCAGGTATCAGTGTGGGTTCCTGCTACCAGCAGGTATCAGTGTGGGTTCCTGCTACCAGCAGGTATCAGTGTGGGTTCCTGCTACCAGCAGGTATCAGTGTGGGTTCCTGCTACCAGCAGGTATCAGTGTGGGTTCCTGCTACCAGCAGGTATCAGTGTGGGTTCCTGCTACCAGCAGGTATCAGTGTGGGTTCCTGCTACCAGCAGGTATCAGTGTGGGTTCCTGCTACCAGCAGGTATCAGTGTGGGTTCCTGCTACCAGCAGGTATCAGTGTGGGTTCCTGCTACCAGCAGGTATCAGTGTGGGTTCCTGCTACCAGCAGGTATCAGTGTGGGTTCCTGCTACCAGCAGGTATCAGTGTGGGTTCCTGCTACCAGCAGGTATCAGTGTGGGTTCCTGCTACCAGCAGGTATCAGTGTGGGTTCCTGCTACCAGCAGGTATCAGTGTGGGTTCCTGCTACCAGCAGGTATCAGTGTGGGTTCCTGCTACCAGCAGGTATCAGTGTGGGTTCCTGCTACAGCAGGTATCAGTGTGGGTTCTGCTACCAGCAGGTATCAGTGTGGGTTCCTGCTACCAGCAGGTATCAGTGTGGGTTCCTGCTACCAGCAGGTATCAGTGTGGGTTCCTGCTACCAGCAGGTATCAGTGTGGGTTCCTGCTACCAGCAGGTATCAGTGTGGGTTCCTGCTACCAGCAGGTATCAGTGTGGGTTCCTGCTACCAGCAGGTATCAGTGTGGGTTCCTGCTACCAGCAGGGATCAGTGTGGGTTCCTGCTACCAGCAGGTATCAGTGTGGGTTCCTGCTACCAGCAGGTATCAGTGTGGGTTCCTGCTACCAGCAGGTATCAGTGTGGGTTCCTGCTACCAGCAGGTATCAGTGTGGGTTCCTGCTACCAGCAGGTATCAGTGTGGGTTCCTGCTACCAGCAGGTATCAGTGTGGGTTCCTGCTACCAGCAGGTATCAGTGTGGGTTCCTGCTACCAGCAGGTATCAGTGTGGGTTCCTGCTACCAGCAGGTATCACTGTGGGTTCCTGCTACCAGCAGGTATCAGAGTGGTTTCCTGCTACCAGCAGGTATCAGTGTGGGTTCCTGCTACCAGCAGGTATCAGTGTGGGTTCCTGCTACCAGCAGGTATCAGTGTGGGTTCCTGCTACCAGCAGGTATCAGTGTGGGTTCCTGCTACCAGCAGGTATCAGTGTGGGTTCCTGCTACCAGCAGGTATCAGTGTGGGTTCCTGCTACCAGCAGGTACCAGTGTGGGTTCCTGCTACCAGCAGGTATCAAAGTGTGGGTTCCTGCTACCAGCAGGTTTCAAAGTGTGGGTTCCTGCTACCAGCAGGTATCAGTGTGGGTTCCTGCTACCAGCAGGTATCAGTGTGGGTTCCTGCTACCAGCAGGTATCAGTGTGGGTTCCTGCTACCAGCAGGTATCAGTGTGGGTTCCTGCTACCAGCAGGTATCAGTGTGGGTTCCTGCTACCAGCAGGTATCAGTGTGGGTTCCTGCTACCAGCAGGTATCAGTGTGGGTTCCTGCTACCAGCAGGTATCAGTGTGGGTTCCTGCTACCAGCAGGTATCAGTGTGGGTTCCTGCTACCAGCAGGTATCAAAGTGTGGGTTCCTGCTACCAGCAGGTATCAGTGTGGGTTCCTGCTACCAGCAGGTATCAGTGTGGGTTCCTGCTACCAGCAGGTATCAGTGTGGGTTCCTGCTACCAGCAGGTATCAGTGTGGGTTCCTGCTACCAGCAGGTATCAGTGTGGGTTCCTGCTACCAGCAGGTATCAGTGTGGGTTCCTGCTACCAGCAGGTATCAGTGTGGGTTCCTGCTACCAGCAGGTATCAGTGTGGGTTCCTGCTACCAGCAGGTATCAGTGTGGGTTCCTGCTACCAGCAGGTATCAGTGTGGGTTCCTGCTACCAGCAGGTATCAGTGTGGGTTCCTGCTACCAGCAGGTATCAGTGTGGGTTCCTGCTACCAGCAGGTATCAGTGTGGGTTCCTGCTACCAGCAGGTATCAGTGTGGGTTTCTGCTACCAGCAGGTATCAGTGTGGGTTCCTGCTACCAGCAGGTATCAGTGTGGGTTCCTGCTACCAGCAGGTATCAGTGTGGGTTCCTGCTACCAGCAGGTATCAGTGTGGGTTCCTGCTACCAGCAGGTATCAGTGTGGGTTCCTGCTACCAGCAGGTATCAGTGTGGGTTCCTGCTACCAGCAGGTATCAGTGTGGGTTCCTGCTACCAGCAGGTATCAGTGTGGGTTCCTGCTACCAGCAGGTATCAGTGTGGGTTCCTGCTACCAGCAGGTATCAAAGTGTGGGTTCCTGCTACCAGCAGGTATCAGTGTGGGTTCCTGCTACCAGCAGGTATCAGTGTGGGTTCCTGCTACCAGCAGGTATCAGTGTGGGTTCCTGCTACCAGCAGGTATCAGTGTGGGTTCCTGCTACCAGCAGGTATCAGTGTGGGTTCCTGCTACCAGCAGGTATCAAAGTGTGGGTTCCTGCTACCAGCAGGTATCAGTGTGGGTTCCTGCTACCAGCAGGTATCAGTGTGGGTTCCTGCTACCAGCAGGTATCAGTGTGGGTTCCTGCTACCAGCAGGTATCAGTGTGGGTTCCTGCTACCAGCAGGTATCAGTGTGGGTTCCTGCTACCAGCAGGTATAAGTGTGGGTTCCTGCTACCAGCAGGTATCAGTGTGGGTTCCTGCTACCAGCAGGTATCAGTGTGGGTTCCTGCTACCAGCAGGTATCAGTGTGGGTTCCTGCTACCAGCAGGTATCAGTGTGGGTTCCTGCTACCAGCAGGTATCAGTGTGGGTTCCTGCTACCAGCAGGTATCAGTCTGGGTTCCTGCTACCAGCAGGTATCAGTGTGGGTTCCTGCTACCAGCAGGTATCAGTGTGGGTTCCTGCTACCAGCAGGTATCAGTGTGGGTTCCTGCTACCAGCAGGTATCAGTGTGGGTTCCTGCTACCAGCAGGTATCAGTGTGGGTTCCTGCTACCAGCAGGTATCAGTGTGGGTTCCTGCTACCAGCAGGTATCAGTGTGGGTTCCTGCTACCAGCAGGTATCAGTGTGGGTTCCTGCTACCAGCAGGTATCAGTGTGGGTTCCTGCTACCAGCAGGTATCAGTGTGGGTTCCTGCTACCAGCAGGTATCAGTGTGGGTTCCTGCTACCAGCAGGTATCAGTGTGGGTTCCTGCTACCAGCAGGTATCAGTGGGGGTTCCTGCTACCAGCAGGTATCAGTGTGGGTTCCTGCTACCAGCAGGTATCAGTGTGGGTTCCTTCTACCAGCAGGTATCAGTATGGGTTTCTGCTATCAGCAGGTATCAGTGTGGGTTCCAGCTACCAGCAGGTATCAGTGTGGGTTCCTGCTACCAGCAGGTATCAGTGTGGGTTCCTGCTACCAGCAGGTATCAGTGTGGGTTCCTGCTACCAGCAGGTATCAGTGTGGGTTCCAGCTACCAGCAGGTATCAAAGTGTGGGTTCCTGCTACCAGCAGGTATCAGTGTGGGTTCCTGCTACCAGCATGTATCAGTGTGGGTTCCTGCTACCAGCAGGTATCAAAGTGTGGGTTCCTGCTACCAGCAGGTATCAGCGTGGGGTCCTGCTACCAGCAGGTATCAGTGTGGGTTCCTGCTACCAGCAGGTATCAAAGTGTGGGTTCCTGCTACCAGCAAGTATCAGTGTGGGTTCCTGCTACCAGCAGGTATCAGTGTGGGTTCCTGCTACCAGCAGGTATCAGTGTGGGTTCCTGCTACCAGCAGGTATCAGTGTGGGTTCCTGCTACCAGCAGGTATCAGTGTGGATTCCTGCTACCAGCAGGTATCAAAGTGTGGGTTCCTGCTACCAGCAGGTATCAAAGTGTGGGTTCCTGCTACCAGCAGGTATCAGTGTGGGTTCCTGCTACCAGCAGGTATCAGTGTGGGTTCCTGCTACCAGCAGGTATCAAAGTGTGGGTTCCTGCTACCAGCAGGTATCAGTGTGGGTTCCTGCTACCAGCAGGTATCAGTGTGGGTTTCTGCTACCAGCAGGTATCAGTGTGGGTTCCTGCTACCAGCAGGTATCAGTGTGGGTTTCTGCTACCAGCAGGTATCAGTGTGGGTTCCTGCTACCAGCAGGTATCAGTGTGGATTCCTGCTACCAGCAGGTATCAAAGTGTGGGTTCCTGCTACCAGCAGGTATCAGTGTGGGTTCCTGCTACCAGCAGGTATCAGTGTGGGTTCCTGCTAGCAGCAGGTATCAAAGTGTGGGTTCCTGCTACCAGCAGGTATCAGTGTTGGTTCCTGCTACCAGCAGGTATCAGTGTGGGTTCCTGCTACCAGCAGGTATCAGTGTGGTTTCCTGCTACAAGCAGGTATCAGTGTGGATTCCTGCTACCAGCAGGTATCAAAGTGTGGGTTCCTGCTACCAGCAGGTATCAGTGTGGGTTCCTGCTTCCAGCAGGTATCAAAGTAGGGGTTCCTGCTACCAGCAGGTATCAGTGTGGTTCCTGCTATCAGCAGGTATCTGTGTGGGTTCCTGCTACCAGCAGGTATCAGTGTGGGTTCCTGCTACCTGCAGGTATCAGTGTGGGTTCCTGCTACCAGCAGGTATCAGTGTGGGTTCCTGCTTCCAGCAGGTATCAAAGTGTGGGTTCCTGCTACCAGCAGGTATCAGTGTGGGTTCCTGCTACCAGCAGGTATCAGTGTGGGTTCCTGCTACCAGCAGGTATCAGTGGGGGTTCCTGCTACCAGCAGGTATCAGTGTGGGTTCCTGCTACCAGCAGGTATCAGTGTGGGTTCCTTCTACCAGCAGGTATCAGTGTGGGTTCCTGCTACCAGCAGGTATCAGTGTGGGTTCCTGCTACCAGCAGGTATCAGTGTGGGTTCCTGCTACCAGCAGGTATCAGTGTGGGTTCCTGCTACCAGCAGGTATCAGTGTGGGTTCCTGCTACCAGAAGGTATCAGTGTGGGTTCCTGCAACCAGCAGGTATCAATGTGGGTTCCTGATACCAGCAGGTATCAGTGTGGGTTCCTGCTAAATGCAGGTATCAAAGTGTGGGTTCCTGCTACCAGCAGGTATCAGTGTGGGTTCCTGCTACCAGCAGATATCAGTGTGGGTTCCTGCTACCAGCAGGTATCAGTGTTGGTACCAGCAGGTCAGGTATCAGTGTGGGTTCCTGCTACCAGCAGGTATCAGTGTGGGTTCCTGCTACCAGCAGGTATCAGTGTGGGTTCCTGCTACCAGCAGGTATCAGTGTGGGTTCCTGCTACCAGCAGGTATCAGTGTGGGTTCCTGCTACCAGCAGGTATCAGTGTGGGTTCCTGCTACCAGCAGGTATCAGTGTGGGTTCCTGCTACCAGCAGGTATCAGTGTGGGTTCCTGCTACCAGCAGGTATCAGTGTGGGTTCCTGCTACCAGCAGGTATCAGTGTGGGTTCCTGCTACCAGCAGGTATCAGTGTGGGTTCCTGCTACCAGCAGGTATCAGTGTGGGTTCCTGCTACCAGCAGGTATCAGTGTGGGTTCCTGCTACCAGCAGGTATCAGTGTGGGTTCCTGCTACCAGCAGGTATCAGTGTGGGTTCCTGCTACCAGCAGGTATCAGTGTGGGTTCCTGCTACCAGCAGGTATCAGTGTGGGTTCCTGCTACCAGCAGGTATCAGTGTGGGTTCCTGCTACCAGCAGGTATCAGTGTGGGTTCCTGCTACCAGCAGGTATAGTGTGGGTTCCTGCTCAGTGTGGGTTCCTGCTACCAGCAGGTATCAGTGTGGGTTCCTGCTACCAGCAGGTATCAGTGTGGGTTCCTGCTACCAGCAGGTATCAGTGTGGGTTCCTGCTACCAGCAGGTATCAGTGTGGGTTCCTGCTACCAGCAGGTATCAGTGTGGGTTCCTGCTACCAGCAGGTATCAGTGTGGGTTCCTGCTACCAGCAGGTATCAGTGTGGGTTCCTGCTACCAGCAGGTATCAGTGTGGGTTCCTGCTACCAGCAGTTATCAGTGTGGGTTCCTGCTACCAGCAGATATCAGTGTGGGTTCCTGCTACCAGCAGGTATCAGTGTGGGTTCCTGCTACCAGCAGGTATCAGTGTGGGTTCCTGCTACCAGCAGGTATCAGTGTGGGTTCCTGCTGGGTTCCTGCTACCAGCAGGTATCAGTGTGGGTTCCTGCTACCAGCAGGTATCAGTGTGGGTTCCTGCTACCAGCAGGTATCAGTGTGGGTTCCTGCTACCAGCAGGTATCAGTGTGGGTTCCTGCTACCAGCAGGTATCAGTGTGGGTTCCTGCTACCAGCAGGTATCAGTGTGGGTTCCTGCTCAGGTATCAGTGTGGGTTCCTGCTACCAGCAGGTATCAGTGTGGGTTCCTGCTACCAGCAGGTATCAGTGTGGGTTCCTGCTACCAGCAGGTATCAGTGTGGGTTCCTGCTACCAGCAGGTATCAGTGTGGGTTCCTGCTACCAGCAGGTATAGGGGTGGGTTCCTGCTACCAGCAGTGTGGGTTCCTGCTACCAGCAGGTATCAGTGTGGGTTCCTGCTACCAGCAGGTATCAGGTATCAGGTATCAGTGGGTTCCTGCTACCAGCAGGTATCAGTGTGGGTTCCTGCTACCAGCAGGTATCAGTGTGGGTTCCTGCTACCAGCAGGTATAGGTGTGGGTTCCTGCTCAGTCAGTGGGTTCCTGCTACCAGCAGGTATCAGTGTGGGTTCCTGCTACCAGCAGGTATCAGTGTGGGTTCCTGCTAGCAGGTATCAGCAGGTATCAGTGTGGGTTCCTGCTACCAGCAGGTATCAGTGTGGGTTCCTGCTACCAGCAGGTATCAGTGTGGGTTCCTGCTACCAGCTACAGGTATCAGTGTGGGTTCCAGCAGGTATCAGTGTGGGTTCCTGCTACCAGCAGGTATCAGTGTGGGTTCCTGCTACCAGCAGGTATCAGTGTGGGTTCCTGCTACCAGCAGGTATCAGTGTGGGTTCCTGCTACCAGCAGGTATCAGTGTGGGTTCCTGCTACCAGCAGGTATCAGTGTGGGTTCCTGCTACCAGCAGGTATCAGTGTGGGTTCCTGCTACCACCAGGAATCAGTGAGGGTTCCTGTTACAAGCAGGTATCAGTGTGGGTTCCTGCTTCCAGCAGGTATCAGTATAGGTTCCTGCTACCAGCAGGTATCAGTGTGGGTTCCTGCTACCAGCAGGTATCGGTGTGAGTTCCTGCTACCAGCAGGTATCAGTGTGGGTTCCTGCTACCAGCAGTTATCAGTGTGGGTTCCTGCAACCAGCAGGTATTAGTTTGGGTTCCTGCTACCAGCAGGAATCAGTGTGTGGGTTCCTGCTACCAGCAGGTATCAGTGTGGGTTTCTGCTACCAGCAGGTATCAGTGAGGGTTCCTGCTACCAGCAGGTATCAAAGTGTGGGTTCCTGCTACCAGCATGTAGTGGTGTGGGTTCCTCCTACCAGCAGGTACCAGTGTGGGTTCCTGCTACCAGCAGGTATCAGTGTGGGTTCCTGCTACCAGCAGATATCAGTGTGGGTTCCTGCTACCAGCAGGTATCAGTGTGGGTTCCTGCTACCAGCAGGTATCAGTGTGGGTTCCTGCTACCAGCAGGTATCAGTGTGGGTTCCTGCTACCTGCAGGTATCAGTGTGGGTTCCTGCTGCCAGCAGGTATCAGTGTGGGTTCCTGCTACCAGCAGGTATCAAAGTGTGGGTTCCTGCTACCAGCAGGTAGTGGTGTGGGTTCCTGCTACCAGCAGGTATCAGTGTGGGTTCCTGCTACCAGCAGGTATCAGTGTGGGTTCCTGCTACCAGCAGGTATCAGTGTGGGTTCCTGCTACCAGCAGGTATCAGTGTGGGTTCCTGCTACCAGCAGGTATCAGTGTGGGTTCCTGCTACCAGCAGGTATCAGTGTGGGTTCCTGCTACCAGCAGGTATCAGTGTGGGTTCCTGCTACCATCAGGTATCAGTGTGGGTTCCTGCTACCAGCAGGTATCAGTGTGGGTTCCTGCTATCAGCAGGTATTAGTGTGGGTTCCTGCTACCAGCAGGTATCAGTGTTGGTTCCTGCTACCAGCAGGTATCAGTGTGGGTTCCTGCTACCAGCAGGTATCAGTGTGGGTTCCTGCTACCAGTAGGTATCAGTGTGGGTTCCTGCTACCAGCAGGTATCAGTGTGGGTTCCTGCTACCAGCAGGTATCAAAGTATGGGTTCCTGCTACCAGCAGGTATCAGTGTGGGTTCCTGCTACCAGCAGGTATCAGTGTGGGTTCCTGCTACCAGCAGGTATCAGTATGGGTTCCTGCTACCAGTAGGTATCAGTGTGGGTTCCTGGTACCAGCAGGTATCAGTGTGGGTTCCTGCTACCAGCAGGTATCAGTGTTGGTTCCTGCTACCAGCAGGTATCAGTGTGGGTTCCTGCTACCAGCAGGTATCAGTGTGGGTTCCTGCTACCAGCAGGTATCAGTGTGGGTTCCTGCTACCAGCAGGTATCAGTGTGGGTTCCTGCTACCAGCAGGTATCAGTGTGGGTTCCTGCTACCAGCAGGTATCAGTGTGGGTTCCTGCTACCAGCAGGTATCAGTGTGGGTTCCTGCTACCAGCAGGTATCAGTGTGGGTTCCTGCTACCAGCAGGTATCAGTGTGGGTTCCTGCTACCAGCAGGTATCAGTGTGGGTTCCTGCTACCAGCAGGTATCAGTGTGGGTTCCTGCTACCAGCAGGTATCAGTGTGGGTTCCTGCTACCAGCAGGTATCAGTGTGGGTTCCTGCTACCAGCAGGTATCAGTGTGGGTTCCTGCTACCAGCAGGTATCAGTGTGGGTTCCTGCTACCAGCAGGTATCAGTGTGGGTTCCTGCTACCAGCAGGTATCAGTGTGTGGGTTCCTGCTACCAGCAGGTATCAGTGTGGGTTCCTGCTACCAGCAGGTATCAGTGTGGGTTCCTGCTACCAGCAGGTATCAGTGTGGGTTCCTGCTACCAGCAGGTATCAGTGTGGGTTCCTGCTACCAGCAGGTATCAGTGTGGGTTCCTGCTACCAGCAGGTATCAAAGTGTGGGTTCCTGCTACCAGCAGGTATCAGTGTGGGTTCCTGCTACCAGCAGGTATCAGTGTGGGTTCCTGCTACCAGCAGGTATCAGTGTGGGTTCCTGCTACCAGCAGGTATCAAAGTGTGGGTTCCTGCTACCAGCAGGTATCAGTGTGGGTTCCTGCTACCAGCAGGTATCAGTGTGGGTTCCTGCTACCAGCAGGTATCAGTGTGGGTTCCTGCTACCAGCAGGTATCAGTGTGGGTTCCTGCTACCAGCAGGTATCAGTGTGGGTTCCTGCTACCAGCAGGTATCAGTGTGGGTTCCTGCTACCAGCAGGTATCAGTGTGGGTTCCTGCTACCAGCAGGTATCAGTGTGGGTTCCTGCTACCAGCAGGTATCAGTGTGGGTTCCTGCTACCAGCAGGTATCAGTGTGGGTTCCTGCTACCAGCAGGTATCAGTGTGGGTTCCTGCTACCAGCAGGTATCAGTGTGGGTTCCTGCTACCAGCAGGTATCAGTGTGGGTTCCTGCTACCAGCAGGTATCAGTGTGGGTTCCTGCTACCAGCAGGTATCAGTGTGGGTTCCTGCTACCAGCAGGTATCAGTGTGGGTTCCTGCTACCAGCAGGTATCAGTGTGGGTTCCTGCTACCAGCAGGTATCAGTGTGGGTTCCTGCTACCAGCAGGTATCAGTGTGGGTTCCTGCTACCAGCAGGTATCAGTGTGGGTTCCTGCTACCAGCAGGTATCAGTGTGGGTTCCTGCTACCAGCAGGTATCAGTGTGGGTTCCTGCTACCAGCAGGTATCAGTGTGGGTTCCTGCTACCAGCAGGTATCAGTGTGGGTTCCTGCTACCAGCAGGTATCAAAGTGTGGGTTCCTGCTACCAGCAGGTATCAGTGTGGGTTCCTGCTACCAGCAGGTATCAGTGTGGGTTCCTGCTACCAGCAGGTATCAAAGTGTGGGTTCCTGCTACCAGCAGGTATCAGTGTGGGTTCCTGCTACCAGCAGGTATCAGTGTGGGTTCCTGCTACCAGCAGGTATCAGTGTGGGTTCCTGCTACCAGCAGGTATCAGTGTGGGTTCCTGCTACCAGCAGGTATCAGTGTGGGTTCCTGCTACCAGCAGGTATCAGTGTGGGTTCCTGCTACCAGCAGGTATCAGTGTGGGTTCCTGCTACCAGCAGGTATCAGTGTGGGTTCCTGCTACCAGCAGGTATCAGTGTGGGTTCCTGCTACCAGCAGGTATCAGTGTGGGTTCCTGCTACCAGCAGGTATCAGTGTGGGTTCCTGCTACCAGCAGGTATCAAAGTGTGGGTTCCTGCTACCAGCAGGTATCAGTGTGGGTTCCTGCTACCAGCAGGTATCAGTGTGGGTTCCTGCTACCAGCAGGTATCAGTGTGGGTTCCTGCTACCAGCAGGTATCAGTGTGGGTTCCTGCTACCAGCAGGTATAAGTGTGGGTTCCTGCTACCAGCAGGTATCAGTGTGGGTTCCTGCTACCAGCAGGTATCAGTGTGGGTTCCTGCTACCAGCAGGTATCAAAGTGTGGGTTCCTGCTACCAGCAGGTATCAGTGTGGGTTCCTGCTACCAGCAGGTATCAGTGTGGGTTCCTGCTACCAGCAGGTATCAGTGTGGGTTCCTGCTACCAGCAGGTATCAAAGTGTGGGTTCCTGCTACCAGCAGGTATCAGTGTGGGTTCCTGCTACCAGCAGGTATCAGTGTGGGTTCCTGCTACCAGCAGGTATCAGTGTGGGTTCCTGCTACCAGCAGGTATCAGTGTGGGTTCCTGCTACCAGCAGGTATCAGTGTGGGTTCCTGCTACCAGCAGGTATCAGTGTGGATTCCTGCTACCAGCAGGTATCAGTGTGGGTTCCTGCTACCAGCAGGTATCAGTGTGGGTTCCTGCTACCAGCAGGTATCAGTGTGGGTTCCTGCTACCAGCAGGTATCAGTGTGGGTTCCTGCTACCAGCAGGTATCAGTGTGGGTTCCTGCTACCAGCAGGTATCAGTGTGGGTTCCTGCTACCAGCAGGTATCAGTGTGGGTTCCTGCTACCAGCAGGTATCAGTGTGGGTTCCTGCTACCAGCAGGTATCAGTGTGGTTTCCTGCTATCAGCAGGTATCAGTGTGGGTTCCTGCTACCAGCAGGTATCAGTGATGGTTCCTGCTACCAGCAGGTATCAGTGTGGGTTCCTGCTACCAGCAGGTATCAGTGTGGGTTCCTGCTACCAGCAGGTATCAGTGTGGGTTCCTGCTACCAGCAGGTATCAGTGTGGGTTCCTGCTACCAGCAGGTATCAGTGTGGGTTCCTGCTACCAGCAGGTATCAGTGTGGGTTCCTGCTACCAGCAGGTATCAGTGTGGGTTCCTGCTACCAGCAGGTATCAGTGTGGGTTCCTGCTACCAGCAGGTATCAGTGTGGGTTCCTGCTACCAGCAGGTATCGGTGTGGGTTCCTGCTACCAGCAGGTATCAGTGTGGGTTCCTGCTACCAGCAGTATCAGTGTAGGTTCCTGCTACCAGCAGGTATCAGTGTGGGTTCCTGCTACCAGCAGGTATCAGTGTGTGGGTTCCTGCTACCAGCAGGTATCAGTGTGGGTTCCTGCTACCAGCAGGTATCAGTGTGGGTTCCTGCTACCAGCAGGTATCAAAGTGTGGGTTCCTGCTACCAGCAGGTATCAGTGTGGGTTCCTGCTACCAGCAGGTATCAGTGTGGGTTCCTGCTACCAGCAGGTATCAGTGTGGGTTCCTGCTACCAGCAGGTATCAGTGTGGGTTCCTGCTACCAGCAGGTATCAGTGTGGGTTCCTGCTACCAGCAGGTATCAGTGTGGGTTCCTGCTACCAGCAGGTATCAGTGTGGGTTCCTGCTACCAGCAGGTATCAGTGTGGGTTCCTGCTACCAGCAGGTATCAGTGTGGGTTCCTGCTACCAGCAGGTATCAGTGTGGGTTCCTGCTACCAGCAGGTATCAGTGTGGGTTCCTGCTACCAGCAGGTATCAGTGTGGGTTCCTGCTACCAGCAGGTATCAGTGTGGGTTCCTGCTACCAGCAGGTATCAGTGTGGGTTCCTGCTACCAGCAGGTATCAGTGTGGGTTCCTGCTACCAGCAGGTATCAGTGTGGGTTCCTTCTACCAGCAGGTATCAGTGTGGGTTCCTGCTACCAGCAGGTATCAGTGTGGGTTCCTGCTACCAGCAGGTATCAGTGTGGGTTCCTGCTACCAGCAGGTATCAGTGTGGGTTCCTGCTACCAGCAGGTATCAGTGTGGGTTCCTGCTACCAGCAGGTATCAGTGTGGGTTCCTGCTACCAGCAGGTATCAGTGTGGGTTCCTGCTACCAGCAGGTATCAGTGTGGGTTCCTGCTACCAGCAGGTATCAGTGTGGGTTCCTGCTACCAGCAGGTATCAGTGTGGGTTCCTGCTACCAGCAGGTATCAGTGTGGGTTCCTGCTACCAGCAGGTATCAGTGTGGGTTCCTGCTACCAGCAGGTATCAGTGTGGGTTCCTGCTACCAGCAGGTATCAAAGTGTGGGTTCCTGCTACCAGCAGGTATCAGTGTGGGTTCCTGCTACCAGCAGGTATCAGTGTGGGTTCCTGCTACCAGCAGGTATCAAAGTGTGGGTTCCTGCTACCAGCAGGTATCAGTGTGGGTTCCTGCTACCAGCAGGTATCAGTGTGGGTTCCTGCTACCAGCAGGTATCAAAGTGTGGGTTCCTGCTACCAGCAGGTATCAGTGTGGGTTCCTGCTACCAGCAGGTATCAGTGTGGGTTCCTGCTACCAGCAGGTATCAGTGTGGGTTCCTGCTACCAGCAGGTATCAAAGTGTGGGTTCCTGCTACCAGCAGGTATCAGTGTGGGTTCCTGCTACCAGCAGGTATCAGTGTGGGTTCCTGCTACCAGCAGGTATCAGTGTGGGTTCCTGCTACCAGCAGGTATCAGTGTGGGTTCCTGCTACCAGCAGGTATCAGTGTGGGTTCCTGCTACCAGCAGGTATCAGTGTGGGTTCCTGCTACCAGCAGGTATCAGTGTGGGTTCCTGCTACAAGCAGGTATCAGTGTACCAGCAGGTATCAGTGTGGGTTCCTGCTACCAGCAGGTATCAGTGTGGGTTCCTGCTACCAGCAGGTATCAGTGTGGGTTCCTGCTACCAGCAGGTATCAGTGTGGGTTCCTGCTACCAGCAGGTATCAGTGTGGGTTCCTGCTACCAGCAGGTATCAGTGTGGGTATCAGTGTGGTTTGCAGGTGCTACCTGCAGGTATCTGTGTGGGTTCCTGCTACCAGCAGGTATCAGTGTGGGTTCCTGCTACCAGCAGGTATCAGTGTGGGTTCCTGCTACCAGCAGGTATCAGTGTGGGTTCCTGCTACCAGCAGGTATCAGTGTGGGTTCCTGCTACCAGCAGGTATCAGTGTGGGTTCCTGCTACCAGCAGGTATCAGTGTGGGTTCCTGCTACCAGCAGGTATCAGTGTGGGTTCCTGCTACCAGCAGGTATCAGTGTGGGTTCCTGCTACCAGCAGGTATCAGTGTGGGTTCCTGCTACCAGCAGGTATCAGTGTGGGTTCCTGCTACCAGCAGGTATCAGTGTGGGTTCCTGCTACCAGCAGGTATCAGTGTGGGTTCCTGCTACCAGCAGGTATCAGTGTGGGTTCCTGCTACCAGCAGGTATCAGTGTGGGTTCCTGCTACCAGCAGGTATCAGTGTGGGTTCCTGCTACCAGCAGGTATCAGTGTGGGTTCCTGCTACCAGCAGGTATCAAAGTGTGGGTTCCTGCTACCAGCAGGTATCAGTGTGGGTTCCTGCTACCAGCAGGTATCAGTGTGGGTTCCTGCTACCAGCAGGTATCAGTGTGGGTTCCTGCTACCAGCAGGTATCAGTGTGGGTTCCTGCTACCAGCAGGTATCAGTGTGGGTTCCTGCTACCAGCAGGTATCAGTGTGGGTTCCTGCTACCAGCAGGTATCAGTGTGGGTTCCTGCTACCAGCAGGTATCAGTGTGGGTTCCTGCTACCAGCTGGTATCAGTGTGGGTTCCTGCTACCAGCAGGCATCAGTGTGGGTTCCTGCTACCAGCAGGTATCAGTGTGGGTTCCTGCTACCAGCAGGTATCAGTGTGGGTTCCTGCTACCAGCAGGTATCAGTGTGGGTTCCTGCTACCAGCAGGTATCAGTGTGGGTTCCTGCTACCAGCAGGTATCAGTGTGGGTTCATGCTACCAGCAGGCATCAGTGTGGGTTCCTGCTACCAGCAGGTATCAGTGTGGGTTCCTGCTACCAGCAGGTATCAGTGTGGGTTCCTGCTACCAGCAGGTATCAGTGTGGGTTCCTGCTACCAGCAGGTATCAGTGTGGGTTCCTGCTACCAGCAGGTATCAGTGTGGGTTCCTGCTACCAGCAGGTATCAGTGTGGGTTCCTGCTACCAGCAGGTATCAGTGTGGGTTCCTGCTACCAGCAGGTATCAGTGTGGGTTCCTTCTACCAGCAGGTATCAGTGTGGTTTCCTGCTATCAGCAGGTATCAGTGTGGGTTCCTGCTACCAGCAGGTATCAGTGTGGGTTCCTGCTACCAGCAGGTATCAGTGTGGGTTCCTGCTACCAGCAGGTATCAGTGTGGGTTCCTGCTACCAGCAGGTATCAGTGTGGGTTCCTGCTACCAGCAGGTATCAGTGTGGGTTCCTGCTACCAGCAGGTATCAGTGTGGGTTCCTGCTACCAGCAGGTATCAGTGTGGGTTCCTGCTACCAGCAGGTATCAGTGTGGGTTCCTGCTACCAGCAGGTATCAGTGTGGGTTCCTGCTACCAGCAGGTCAGTGTGGGTTCCTGCTACCAGCAGGTATCAAAGTGTGGGTTCCTGCTACCAGCAGGTATCAGTGTGGGTTCCTGCTACCAGCAGGTATCAGTGTGGGTTCCTGCTACCAGCAGGTATCAGTGTGGGTTCCTGCTACCAGCAGGTATCAGTGTGGGTTCCTGCTACCAGCAGGTATCAGTGTGGGTTCCTGCTACCAGCAGGTATCAAAGTGTGGGTTCCTGCTACCAGCAGGTATCAGTGTGGGTTCCTGCTACCAGCAGGTATCAGTGTGGGTTCCTGCTACCAGCAGGTATCAATGTGTGGGTTCCTGCTACCAGCAGGTATCAGTGTGGGTTCCTGCTACTAGCAGGTATCAGTGTGGGTTCCTGCTACCAGCAGGTATCAGTGTGGGTTCCTGCTACCAGCAGGTATCAGTGTGGGTTCCTGCTACCAGCAGGTATCAGTGTGGGTTCCTGCTACCAGCAGGTATCAGTGTGGGTTCCTGCAACCAGCAGGTATCAGTGTGGGTTCCTGCTACCAGCAGGTATCAGTGTAGGTTCCTGCTAGCAGCAGGTATCAGTGTGGGTTCCTGCTACCAGCAGGTATCAGTGTGGATTCCTGCTGCCAGCAGGTATCAAAGTGTGGGTTCCTGCTACCAGCAGGTATCAGTGTGGGTTCCTGCTACCAGCAGGTATCAGTGTGGGTTCCTGCTACCAGCAGGTATCAGTGTGGGTTCCTGCTACCAGCAGGTATCAGTGTGGGTTCCTGCTACCAGCAGGTATCAGTGTGGGTTCCTGCTACCAGCAGGTATCAGTGTGGGTCCCTGCTACCAGCAGGTATCAGTATGGGTTCCTGCTACCAGCAGGTATCAGTGTGGGTTCCTGCTACCAGCAGGTATCAGTGTGGGTTCCTGCTACCAGCAGGTATCAGTGTGTGGGTTCTTGCTACCAGCAGGTATCAGTGTGGGTTCCTGCTACCAGCAGGTATCAGAAATGTTACTGGTACGTCCAAGTGTAGTAATTTTCAAGAGTAACCTGGATCATTCCCTTTGCTGAATGCCAGATGAACCAGGCAGTGATGTTTGTGTGAGCCAGTGGCTTGTAAGCAATAACAGCCTGGTTGAATAGGCAACCAACAGAAAAGCTGGGCCCCAGTGCAGGGGTTGAGAATAGAATAACTCGAAACCAGTCACAGCTATAAGGTACTTGTGAATTGTTTCTATCGCAGTATTAAGACTCATTCTTCTTGATTGGAAATAAATGGAGAATCAGAACTACAGCATAAATAAAATATAGCATACAGACGCTACTGACTTATGATGGGGTTATGTTCCAGTGAACCTTGGTAAGTCAAAAGTACCATAACCCTTGGTAAGTCAAAAGTACCATAACCCTTGGTAAGTCAAAAGTACCATAACCCTTGGTAAGTCAAAAGTACCATAACCCTTGGTAAGTCAAAAGTACCATAACCCTTGGTAAGTCAAAAGTACCATAACCCTTGGTAAGTCAAAAGTACCATAACCCTTGGTAAGTCAAAAGTACCATAACCCTTGGTAAGTCAAAAGTACCATAACCCTTGGTAAGTCAAAAGTACCATAACCCTTGGTAAGTCAAAAGTACCATAACCCTTGGTAAGTCAAAAGTACCATAACCCTTGGTAAGTCAAAAGTACCATAACCCTTGGTAAGTCAAAAGTACCATAACCCTTGGTAAGTCAAAAGTACCATAACCCTTGGTAAGTCAAAAGTACCATAACCCTTGGTAAGTCAAAAGTACCATAACCCTTGGTAAGTCAAAAGTACCATAACCCTTGGTAAGTCAAAAGTACCATAACCCTTGGTAAGTCAAAAGTACCATAACCCTTGGTAAGTCAAAAGTACCATAACCCTTGGTAAGTCAAAAGTACCATAACCCTTGGTAAGTCAAAAGTACCATAACCCTTGGTAAGTCAAAAGTACCATAACCCTTGGTAAGTCAAAAGTACCATAACCCTTGGTAAGTCAAAAGTACCATAACCCTTGGTAAGTCAAAAGTACCATAACCCTTGGTAAGTCAAAAGTACCATAACCCTTGGTAAGTCAAAAGTACCATAACCCTTGGTAAGTCAAAAGTACCATAACCCTTGGTAAGTCAAAAGTACCATAACCCTTGGTAAGTCAAAAGTACCATAACCCTTGGTAAGTCAAAAGTACCATAACCCTTGGTAAGTCAAAAGTACCATAACCCTTGGTAAGTCAAAAGTACCATAACCCTTGGTAAGTCAAAAGTACCATAACCCTTGGTAAGTCAAAAGTACCATAACCCTTGGTAAGTCAAAAGTACCATAACCCTTGGTAAGTCAAAAGTACCATAACCCTTGGTAAGTCAAAAGTACCATAACCCTTGGTAAGTCAAAAGTACCATAACCCTTGGTAAGTCAAAAGTACCATAACCCTTGGTAAGTCAAAAGTACCATAACCCTTGGTAAGTCAAAAGTACCATAACCCTTGGTAAGTCAAAAGTACCATAACCCTTGGTAAGTCAAAAGTACCATAACCCTTGGTAAGTCAAAAGTACCATAACCCTTGGTAAGTCAAAAGTACCATAACCCTTGGTAAGTCAAAAGTACCATAACCCTTGGTAAGTCAAAAGTACCATAACCCTTGGTAAGTCAAAAGTACCATAACCCTTGGTAAGTCAAAAGTACCATAACCCTTGGTAAGTCAAAAGTACCATAACCCTTGGTAAGTCAAAAGTACCATAACCCTTGGTAAGTCAAAAGTACCATAACCCTTGGTAAGTCAAAAGTACCATAACCCTTGGTAAGTCAAAAGTACCATAAGTCGAATGTGAATGATATACTAAATAAATAACTACTGTCACTGAATAAGTAAACAAATAATTACTGTAAGTAAATGCCAGTATTGAAAAGTAACTAAATGAATGTTAGTTATGGACTTAGCGCCTTCATGTTGGGTAATTATCTCAAGTTTCTTCTGCAAAGTATAATTACTTTTGCACCATCGTAAATTCGAACCATCGTAAGTTGGGTAGCACAGTATATCTACAGTATTTTGTTTTGAAATTAGCAACTAATGGGCTATTTATGGTGAAACTAGTCACTAGTGTTTATATTTACAAGTGATTGAAGTTATTGTTAATTATTAGATTCTAAATTTCTGTCATTGTTCCGTGAATTGTTCAATATAATTTTGTCAAATGTATTTTCAGGAAATCCTGAACCCCAGATGATTATACCTTCTGCAGTTGTAATCAAGGAGACAGCAAGGTGGGGAAACAGTCCCAGCCAAGATAAGATAAGATAAGATAAGATAAGATTTCGTTCGGATTTTTAACCCCGGAGGGTTAGCCACCCAGGATAACCCAAGAAAGTCAGTGCGTCATCGATGACTGTCTAACTTATTTCCATTGTGGTCCTTAATCTTGTCCCCCAGGATGCGACCCACACCAGTCGACTAACACCCAGGTACCTATTTGCTGCTAGGTGAACAGGACAACAGGTGTAAGGAAACGTGTCGAAATGTTTCCACCCGCCGGGAATCGAACCCGAGCCCACCGTGTGTGAAGCGGGAGCTTGAAGATTTAGACTTTTTCCTTGGAGATGAGGCTGTGGATGCTACTGGATATGCTGTTAAGGTGAGAAGTTAAAATTTGGTGTCACCAAATTACCTCACTTAATAAGATTGATTAAATATTAAAAGCTTTGGGCAGAGAAGGACCTAGGAGTCATCTTTGGCTGAAGTGTCACCAGTAGATCGTATTAATGAAAATGTAAATGTGTTTCTGATAAATTATCCTTAAAAAACTGGTTACAAACATAAGTTAGACCAAAATAGTAGAGCACCAGTTGTATGATCTCTGCACCTAAAAAGAAAAATATGTACAAGGAAAAAAAAGTAAGTGGCCCGGTGGCCTGGTGGCTTAAGCTCCCGCTTCACACACGGAGGGCCCGGGTTCGATTCCCGGCGGGTGGAAACATTTCGACACGTTTCCTTACACCTGTTGTCTTGTTCACCTAGCAGCAAATAGGTACCTGGGTGTTAGTCGACTGGTGTGGGTCGCATCCTGGGGGACAAGATTAAGGACCCCAATGGAAATAAGTTAGACAGTCCTCGATGACGCACTGACTTTCTTGGGTTATCCTGGGTGGCTAACCCTCCGGGGTTAAAAATCCGAACGAAATCTTATCTTATCTTATCTTAAGAATATAACATGCAAACCATGGTATGGGTGAGGTTAGAGCTCATGGCAAGTTAGTTGTAAAACTCCAGGCAAGTGTATAAGCCACTGGACCAGCTGTTTACAATCATGTTATTACGATTTTGTTAGTCAAGATAATATACAAAATTACTCTCATAGCTGAATCAAAAAAATAAAGCCAAGAAGAAATGCTGAAAGTACATAAGAAAGAAGGAACACTGCAACAGGCCTACTGACCCATGCGGAGCAGGTCCATTCTCCCCCCCCAGATTAGACCAATGACCCCCCTCCCCCCTGGATTAGCCCAGTGACCCACCCAGTCTGATCATCTCCACTCAAGGATGGAGCACTGCACCAGACCCAGCAGCACAAGCTAGTTAGGTCCAACTCACACCCACCCACACCCACTCGTGTATTTATCTAACCTATTTTTAAAACTAGACAACGTTTTAGCCTGAATAACTGTACTCGGGAGTTTGTTCCTCTCATCCACAACTCTATTACCAAACCAGTGCTTTCCTATATCCTTTCTGAATCTGAATTTTTCCAACTTGAAACCATTGCTGCAAGTCCTGTCTTGGCTGGAAATTTTCAGCACGCTATTTACATCCCCTTTATTTATTCCTGTTTTCCATTTATACACCTCGATCAGATCCCCCCTAATTCTACGCCTTTCGAGAGAGTGCAGATTCAGGGCCCTCAGTCTATCCTCATAGGGAAGATTTCTGATATATGGGATCATCTTTGTCATCCTCCTCTGTACGTTTTCCAGAGCATTTATATCCATTCTGTAATACGGTGACCAGAACTGAGCAGCATAGTCTAAATGAGGCCTAACCAAGGATATATAGAGTTGAAGAACAACCTGAGGACTTCTATTATTTATACTTCTAGATATGAAGCCAAGAATTTTGTTAGCTTTATTGCGAACACTAATGCACTGTTGTCTTGGTTTTAAATTACTGCTAACCAGAACTCCTAAATCCTTTTCGCAATCAGTAGTATTAAGATCAACATTATTTAGTTTATATGTGGCATAGTTATTTACCTGTCCAACATTTAGAACTTTGCATTTGTCAATATTAAACTGCATCTCCCACTTCTCTGACCATTGCCTCAGTCTATTCAAATCATCCTGGAGTGCTCTAGTGTCCTCATTAGAATGAATTGGACGGCCTATTTTGGTGTCATCAGCAAATTTGCTTATGTCGCTATTTATTCCCACATCTGTCGTTTATGTAAATTGTGAACAACAATGGACCCAACACTGACCCCTGAGGAACACCGCTTGTGACGTGCCCCCATTCTGATTTCTCCCCATTTATGCAAACTCTCTGCTGTCTATTTGTCAGCCATGCCTCTACCCAGGAAAAAATTTCTCCTCCTATTCCGTGTGCCTTAAGTTTCCTCAATAGCCTCTGGTGTGGAACTCTATCGAAAGCCTTATTGAAGTCCATATACACAATATCATATTCATTACCATGATCTACCTCCTCAAACACCTTAGTGAAAAAAGTTAGTAAATTCGTAAGACAGGAATGCCCTTTTGTAAAACCGTGTTGAGATTCATTAATCAATCTGTGTCTGTCAAGATGGCTACGAATTGCTTTGGCAATTATTGATTCCATAAATTTTCCCACTATGGAGGTAAGGCTTATTGGTCTATAGTTTGAAGCCAAGGACCTGTCACCTGCCTTGTAAATAGGTATTACATTTGCCATTTTCCACTTATCAGGCACTATGCCAGTTTGTAGTGATATGTTATAAAGATTAGTCAAATGTATGCTAAGTTCCTCTTTACATTCCTTTAACACCCTTGCAAACAGTTCATCAGGGCCTGGGGATTTGTTAGGTTTTAGTTTCTCTATTTGTCTGAGGACCATGTCACTAGTTACTGCAATCGTACATAGTTTATTATCATCCTGTTCCACATAATCTATTATTTCAGGAATATCGCTAGTATTTTCCTGGGTGAAAACTGAGAGGAAGTAGGTATTTAGAATTTCACACATATTCTTATCACTGTCAGTGATCTGACCAGAGTTACTCTTAAGTGGGCCAATCTTGTCCCTAATCTTACTTCTGTATACCTGAAAGAATCCTTTAGGGTTAATCTTTGAATCCCTTGCAACCTTAGCCTCATAATCCCTTTTTGCTTTTCTTATTCCTTTCTTTATTTCTCTCTTTAATTGAATATATTGATTTCTTAACTGCCCATCCCCTCTTTTGATACGCCTACATATGCCTCCCTTTTGATCAATGAAATGTTTTAATCTATTGTTCATCCCTACTCAGAACAAAAGTTGTCTGGGCAGCTAGAACTATGTTCTGAAAAACGTCATATTGGAAACCAAGATCATATACCTGACCCATAGTCAAGACATCCCAATTTAGCCCACCCAGGCAATTTTTCAGTCCCATGAAGTCGGCCAAGCGAAAATCTGGGACAGAGATTTGATTGCAGTTATCTGGGTAATTCCATGATATATTAAAACTAAGTGATTTGTGATCACTTTCCCCAAGCTCATCATTAACCTCAAGATTATTAATTAGTGAATCTTTGTTGGCAAGAACCAGGTCAAGCAGATTGTTTCCTCTAGTTGATTCTGTCACAACCTATTCTAAAAAGCAATCCTGAACCGTATCAAGAAAGTCACTATACTCGAGATTTCCTGTCATATTGTTCCAATCAATTTGTCTAAAGTTAAAATTTCCCATTATCACAACATTTTCATATCTAGATGCCTTATGAATTTCGTCCCATAACAGCTTACGCACTCCCTATCATGGTTTGGGGGCCTATAAATCACACCCATAATTAATTTGTCATGTCCCTCGAGAAACTGTAGCCAAACAGATTCTGTGTTCGATGTCTCTAATCTTATATCATGTCTAAGACAACAATTTAAATTTTCTCTGACATACATCGCTACCCCACCACCCTTCCTGTTGACCCTGTCATTGTGGAATAGTTTATAACCCTGTATGTTTCATTCAGAAGGCATTTCTCTATCTTTCAGGTTGAACCAGGTCTCTGTTATACCAATAATATCTATATTACCTACACTTGCAAGTAATCTTAGCTCATCTATCATATTTCTTAGACTCCTACTATTTATATAGTAAACTTTAAGGGAGCTAGTCACTCGTTGCCTTCTACTATCCCTCTTTGTTTGTTGATCAATTGATTTGCCATTACTAACAACTTTACTTTGAATATCCCCGAGGTATTCGGGTAATAACTGCTGTTTTTAACCCTAATGCTGCAGCCTGATTGTTTCCCACGAACACCCATACCTCTATAATCTATCAGTTTAAATTCCTAGACAAGTCATCAATTACCCTCTCAATCGAATTGGCTAATGCAACCACTCCATCCCCAGAGAGATGAACCCCATCCCTTGCATACATATCACGTTTGTCAAAGAATAGGTCCCAGTTATCAATGAATGGGATTGCAAGTTCATTGCAATTTATAACAATTGCCCTAGACATCCATTCATTGCCCACTCCCTTTCTAGGCAAGATGCTACATATGACTGGGATCCCTCCCTTAGACCTAACTACAGTGGACCCCCGGTTCACGTCATTATTCCATTCCTGAGAGCTCATCGTAAAGCAAAATTATCGAAAAGCGAATCAATTTTCCCCATAAGAAATAATGAAAATCAAATTAATCCGTGCAAGACGCCCAAAAGTATGAAAAAAAAACTTTTACCACATGAAATATTAAGTTTAATGCAATAGAATAATTACAATAGCAATAATAAAAATAGAATGAACACAATAGAATAATTGACACTTACCTTTAATGAAGATCTGGTGATGATTGATGGGATGGGAGGAGGGGCGAGTGTCGAAGTTTTTAATGTTTAGAAGGGGAATCTCCCTCCATTAGGACTTGAAGTAGCAAGTCCTTTTCTGGGGTTACTTCCCTTCTTCTTTTAATGCCACTAGGACCAGCTTGAGAGTCGCTGGACTTCTGTCGCACAACATATCTGTCCATAGAGACCTGTACCTCTTGTTCCTTTATGACTTTCCTAAAGTGGTTCACAACATTGTCAGTGTACAGGTTGCCAACACGGCTTGCAGTAGCTGTGTCAGGGTGATTTTCATCACATCACCACTAGTTGCAGGCATTTTTCTAATTAAATCCTCATGCAACTGCCTAGCCTTTTCACAAATGATCGCTTGAGAGATGCTATCTCCAGCTATCTGTTTTTCATTTATCCACACCAGTAACAGTCTCTCAACATTTTCTAACACTTGCGATCGCTGTTTTGTAATCACAGTTGCACCTTTTGCAAGAACAGCTTCCTTGATTGCCGTTTTCCTGCTCACTATAGTAGAGATGGTTGATTGGGATTTACTATACAACTTGGCCAGGTCCGACACACGCACTCCACTTTCATACTTTGCAATTATCTCTTTCTTCATTTCAATAGTCATTAGCACCCTTGGTCTCGAAGGGTTGGCACTAGAAGCTTTCTTGGGGCCCATGGTAACTTATTTTGCAGAAACAAGCACCAGAAACGGTGATAATGTGGATAATATGGAATGTACCGAATGTATCCTTAGATGCGTGCACGCTGGCTGGCTTGTAAACACTGGCACACACGGGGCAGTTCAGGCCACATGTGGACACGTCTCGTACGAATCGTGTCGTGTACCGGGTTTTGTTGCGGGAACCAGGGCAAATTTTTTGCGATATAACGCTTCGGATACCGGATTTATCGGTTACCGGTGACTTTGCGAACCGGGGGACCACTGTACTTCTATGGCTGACCTGTACTTATCCAGCAGCTTCTCTCTCCTGCCCTTCCCAATGTCATTACCCCCAGCACTAAGACAGATAATAGGCTTGATCCCATTACCTGCCATAATATTATCCAGCCTGCTGACTGTGTCACCAACACCAGCTCCAGGAAGACACACACTCTGTCTGATCTTTCTGTCTCTGTTACAGAATGCACGGTCCATATATCTTACCTGAGAATCGCCTACTATTAAAATATTCTTACCTTGATTAGCAGGGGAATCAGTGATACCTTCAACCTCACTAACCACTGAAGTACACTCGACTTGGAGAACAGAGAATCGATTTCCTACCTTCACGTCTTCTCTATTAACTCTCCTCATCTTCCTTCTTCCTGAACTGTGAACCACTTGCCACTTGGAGCGGCTGCCACTATCACTGCTGGCGACCATTCCTTCCTTACCAGCTGAATCCTTCTCACACTTGCTCCCAAACTCATCTATGCGAAGCTTCAGCCTCCTATTTTCCTCCTGAAGAAGTAGAATCTCCTTCTTCAACACTTGAACCTGAGATTCTAAAACACTACAACAAGCCATGGTGCTTGGTAACAGCCCACGCTAACTCCCAAGAGCTTAGGCAGGTACTTGTCAGCCATCACTAACCCGGCAATCAGTTATCCAGTTCCATCAGTAATCTGGCACTAATTTTGGCTAGCATAATTTCAAATTTCATCATTATACTGACTCAGAAATTGTGCAGATGGTTGTAAATCCACAGCAGCAAGCCAGTGGAGGAGAAAGCAGTGATGAAAATAAGGAAGATGTAGCAGAAAGAGTATTGATAGGTTAACCCTTAAACGATCCAAACATATATACAGCAGGGCCCCGCTTTACGGCGTTTCACTTTACGGCCTTCCGCTAATACGGTCATTTCAAATTATGACCAAAACTCGCTATACGGCTCCCCCACCTGACTTTCTAATACGGTCACCGCGCCCCACCCTGTTTGTTTACATTCTTCGTGAGCTCAGTAAGCACTAAGTCTCTCCATTTTGTCTGGAAACTCCAAAATTTCAAATGTTTTTAAAAATTATTTCATATTTTATATATACTCTGATAATTATACTTATGTATATCTGTACTTAAATAAACTTACATACTGTGCTGGCATGCAGGTACACATTAAAATCAGTAAGAGTGTCTTATGTCTCCAGACGTCATATTAGTAATGATAATAATCATCGAGTCTCATTTAAATGTCGTATATTACCTTAAATACACATTTTCATTAATCCATTTATGATATTTTTTCAAAATTATATAATAAACATGATAGATAACATAAAAAGATGATAAATACACCCCACAATAGAATAAATAAACATAAATATGAGATGTGGTAGCAGACGACTTGCACAAGTGACGCCATATTAGAAATGATAATAATAATAATAATAATCACCGAGTCTCATTAAATGTTGTATATTACGTTAATATACACATTTTCATTAATCCATCCATGATATTTTTTTCAAAATTATATAATAAACACGATACATAACATAAAAAGATGATAAATACACCCTACAATAGAATAAATAAACATAAATATGAGATGTGGTAGCCAGATAACTTGTACAAGTGACGCCAAGATAACATTTTCTCTAATCTAACATAAGAGAAAATGTGTTACTGGGGATAACTGTAGAAA
Source organism: Cherax quadricarinatus (assembly GCF_038502225.1). Taxonomy (NCBI): domain Eukaryota; kingdom Metazoa; phylum Arthropoda; class Malacostraca; order Decapoda; family Parastacidae; genus Cherax; species Cherax quadricarinatus. The sequence goes on from NC_091316.1 coordinate 42,409,903, forward strand.
ATTATTCCTTTCGTATGTAAGTTTATTCAGGTATACACAAATACAGTTACATAGATTATCATACATAACAACATATGTGTAGAGAACCTAGGATAACCCAAAAAAGTCAGAGTGACTTATTTCCACTGCCTTCACTCAGAGCATCATTTCTTCTCAAAATGATGTTACATGAGAATGGGAGTGTTCTTCTTTATTTATTCTACCGTATCTATGTAGAGACAACCTGTACACAATGTAACTTGTACACAAACCAGACGTGTACACTTTGTTTACAAAACTTACCTTCGCCTGGTTTGTTTACATAACTCTGCGCCTGTCGTCTCTCATGCACTCATTCTTTCTCTCTCTCATTTATTCGTTTTATCTCATTTACTTACTCCTGACCCTACATTAAGACTACAAATATTTTAAGGTAAGTAATGAGTGAACTGTATATACATTTTATCGCTCTGGGATGCTTAAATGTAATGGAATATTATGTGTAGGTGGGGTGGCCTGGTATGGTAGCCTGGCTGACTACCATACATACCACACTTGATTTCTTACAATAAATACTACTCATCTCACCCTATATTTTAAGGTAAGTAATGAGTGAACTGTATATACATTTTATCACTCTGGGATGCTTAAATATCATAGAATTGTATGTGTGGGTGGGGTGGCCTGGTATGGTAGCCTAGCTGACTACCATACATACCACACTTGATTTCTTACAATAAATACTACTTGTCTCACCCTAGATTAAGACTATAAATATTTTAAGGTAAGTAATGAGTGCACTATGTGTGTATTGTACTTTTTTATTGTTTTTTGATGCCTGGTTCTATTGCTAACTTAATATATGTTAGTGTAAACTTATCTAGTGTTTGTATGCATTTGTAAGTGGAAAAAAAGGGTGTTCCACTTTACGGCGGTTTCCGCTTTACGGCGGTAGCCTGGAACCTAACCAGCCGTATAATTGGGGCCCTCCTGTATATTATGTTTTGTGGGTCACAAGGTGGCCCATAAAAGGACACAGTCGGTATTTATTTAATAACTGTCTTGCTAGACACTGCAGACATCACATTGGTAATGACCCTCTAAACAGCAATATCCCCCCTCCTTCAGAATGAAGGCACCATTTCTCACCTCTAGGGGAAAATTCCAGCTGCCTGGTTTCTCTGAATCCCTTTATAAATGATACTGCGCTTATGCTCCAACAGTATGTCATTTGTTTCCACTCCAATCTAACACACTTACACGTGCCTGCTGGATGCTCAAGCCTCTACCACTTAAAAATCTTTACACAGTGCTTCCAACCTTTCTTGTGAGGACCCCCTACCCATCCTTCCTTCCGAATTGTATTTATACACCCTTTTGGTTATCCTACTTTACACCATTCTCTCTTAATGCCCCAACCTACCTCAACAGTCCATCCTCCACCTACTGAATAATATTCTTAATAATGCCATACCCTCTTCTAATTTTTACGCTCTGCAAAGTTTGCATAATATTCTCACTACACACTGTTCTTAAACATCTCCACTGCCTCCAGCATCCTCTTCAATGCAATATTTAAAGCCCATGCTGTACACTTATATAAAAAAGATAGTACCACTATAGTCTGGTACATTCTCTTTTTTATTTACGTAGAAAAATTTCTTATAGTTGACGAGCTTAGACTGAGATGACATGAAGTCAGGGCTATGGGTAGGAGGAGGGTGGAAAGAGAAGAGAGATCTACATTTACAGACTCATAACCTGCAGGTTTCACTCTAGGCAGGATGCTTGGCTAGTGCTAGAAGAGAGTGAGTAAAGAGATGCAGCATGAATGAATTTTAGATTTTTCCTCATTTATTTTATACCAAATTCATCTTTTTTTTTTTTGGATGTGATCATTTGGCCTTGGTAGACAGCAGCTGCCCAGGGAGGAGCTACCATCCTGCTAAGTGAGTGTAAAAAGGAACCCTGCAATTGTTTTACATGATGGTAGGGTCTCTGGTGTCTTTTCTCTGCCTCATAAACGTGCAAGATTTCAGGTATGTCTTGCTACTTCTACTGACACTTAGGTCACACTACACATACATGTACAAGCATATATATACACACCCCTCTGGGTTTTCTCCTATTTTCTTACTAGTTCTTGTTTATTTCCTCTTATCTCCATGGGGATGTGGAATAGAATTCTTCCTCCATAAGCCATGCATGTCATAAGAAGCGACTAAAGTGCCAGGAGCAAGGGGCTAGTAACCCCTTCTTCTGTATAAATCACTAAATTTAAAAAGAGAAACTTTTTTTCTTTTTGGGCCACCCTGCCTCGGTGGGATATGGCCGGTTTGTTGAAAGAAGAATGATCATTTGGTGAATGTGTGGTAAGCTCAGATTTTTCTGGTAAATAGTAGAGAGATGTGGAATGAGCACAGTCTCGGAATGTGTCTGTGTGCTGTATACACTGTTAGGTTCAATTTACATAAAATTTCACTTTAAGTGCCATGGGTTGGGATTGCATCTACTGCATAAATTAAGGGATATCTGTACATGTATTATTTTGTATAAGTAGCTTCACTCATCTATGTAATGCTTTTTACAATTATGATTCTGATACATACATTATAGAATAAAAAACATCCCATAATTCCAACAAGACAATAAAATACAAAGCAAAACTAATTATATGTTAAATGTTTATCTTCTCTAAATTAGTCATTACCCAGATGTAACAAGTGAGTCATCAAACACGTAAAGTTCATGTGTTTCATTCCAGGGCTGTGACATTATCCATTTTAGAATGCCATGGAGGTCTGGTGTGTGATACAGTGACACCTGTTGAAACACGTTTATGATATATACCTTAACCTAAGGATATGGAAAAACCACTTGGAGATGTAAACAAAACAACATAACAAGATGGGCTTAGACATTTCAGCCCTTAACTGGACCCTCTCACTTAAGAGACCTGCAACATCTATGTTTCCACATGGGTTTTCTCCTTTTCCAGTGACTCATCTTCATTATGCTACCAACATTACATGTTAAACCTGGAATATTATTACTGAATTACAGATAATATTCTTATTGCTCAACATTACAAATCAGAAAATAAAATTCTACTATTGAAAGGAAATTAGTAAATTCAACAGAGCCCATTATTATTTATTTATTTATTTATTTATTTATTTATTTCCAATTTGAGCACACATACAGAGGTACAAAAAAATACAGATAAGAGCAGCATGCCAAAGCCACTTATACTATGCATAGCATTACGGGCTGGCTTAAAATTAACTTAAGATTAACTAAGCAATGATGAAATCAGTGATAAAACATTAATGTAAACAGATAACTATAAAGCACAAGTGAGTATTACAAAGACAGGTCATATGGTTGCATTCAGTCATATGAAGGATTCTGTTAGGTAGTGTATTTAAAAAATAATAAAGTTAGATTCGGTTTTAGGTTTAACATTTATGTGATATAATTGTGAGAAACATTTAAGATATACAATTTATAAGGTTCAGTTATTCAGTATTTATTTGGTTTTGGGTGAGTAAGTGATCTTTGAGAAGAGACTTGAATTTATAAACAGGTAGTGTTTCTTTTATATTTACAGGTAATGAATTCCAGATTTTAGGGCCTTTTATGTGCATTGAGTTTTTGCATAGTGTGAGATGGACACGAGGAACATCAAAGAGTGATCTGTGCCTTGTGTTATGGTCATGTGTTCTGTTGAGGTTGGCAAGGAGATGTTTGAGGGGAGGGTTAATATCAGAGTTAAGTGTTCTATGTATGTAATAGGTGCAGTAATAAGTATGGATGTTTTGTATGGTGAGTAGGTTTAGTGTATTGAATATTGGTGGAGTGTGCTGCCTGTAGTGAGAATTTGTTATCATTCTAACTGCAGCCTTTTGTTGGGTAATTAGTGGTCTGAGATGGTTAATTGTTGTTGAGCCCCATGCACAAATTCCATAGGTTAGATAGGGGTAAATAAGAGAGTGATATAGGGCCAGGAGGGCTGACTGTGGAACATAGTACCGTATCTTCGATAGTATGCCTACAGTCTTGGAAATTTTCTTAGAAATTTGTTGTATATGTGTATGAAATTTGAGTCTATTATCAAGGTGGATTCCTAAGAATTTTCCCTCTGTTAGTTTTGTGATAGGTGATCCGTTTATCATTATGTTAAGAGGGACATCTGTAGCTCTGTTAACAAACTGAATGAAGTAGGTTTTGTCAATGTTTAGTGTAAGTTTGTTAGTCCTCATCCAGGTAGATATTTTCTGTAATTCGGTATTTACAGTATTGGCTAGCGTGACTGGGCTCGGGTGAGAGAAGACGTATGTAGTGTCATCTGCAAATAGTGTGGGTTTGAGTAATTGCGAAGCATTTGGAAGGTCATTTATGTATAGGAGAAAGAGAAGAGGGCCAAGGACACTTCCCTGTGGGACACCAACTGTAATTGGTTGCGCAGAAGAGTTTGCCCCATTTGCGTACACATATTGGCTTCTGTTGCTGAGGTATGACTTGAGGTAGCTGAGGGAGTGCCCTCTTATACCATAGTGTGACAATTTTACGTGGAGCAAGTCATGGTCAACTGTATCAAAAGCTTTACGTAAGTCAATGAAGATCCCCAGTGGGACTTCTTTTTTCTCTATTGCTGTGTATATATGTTCTAGCATGTGTATAATAGCATCATTAGTATTTTTATTAGGCCTGAATCCAAATTGGCAGGGGTTGAGTATGTTTTGGGAGATAAGGTAGGAGTAGATTCGTTTATGAATTAATTTTTCGAAGATTTTTGAGAGAGGGTGTAAGTTGGATATTGGCCTATAGTTATTCAACTCTGTTTGGTCTCCTCCTTTGTGGATCGGGGTGACCCTTGCTATTTTGAGTACTGTAGGGAAGGTGGAGGATTCAATGGATTTGTTAAAGAGTGTTGCAATGATTGGTGATAGCACTTGTGACACTTTTTTGTATATAAAGGGTGGTAAGGTATTTAAATCTCCTGCCTTGTTTTTTAGTGCGTTGATAATAAGGGAGACTTCGTATGGGTTAGTCGGAGCTAGGAACAGTGTGTTCGGGTAGTTGCCGGTGAGGTAGTCATTTGGTGGGGTATCTGAGCTTGGGATTTTATTGGCAAGGTTTTTTCCTATAGTGGAGAAGAAATCATTGAGTCTGTTTGCTGTTTCTGTTGGTGGGAGTTGGGGCTCATCTGATTTTGCTAATTTTATTTCGCTATTTCGTGATATCTTTTTTGTTCCCAGAATTTCTGATAGGGTTTTCCAGGTCTTTTTTATATCACCTCGTAAGTTGGATAATCTGTTCTCATAATACAATTTTTTTGCCCTTCTTATCAGGCTGGTTAGGATTGACGGGTAACGTTTTGTTTGGTCTCTGGTTATGTGACCCATTCTGTACTGTTTTTCATATTGGTGTTTTGTATTTATGGATTTGAGAATGCTGGGTGTTAGCCAGGGACTGTTCAGTCTCTTTGCTGTCATCTGTTTAGTTTTTTTAGGGCAGTGCTTGTTATAGAGGTATTGGTTTTTTTTTTAGAAAATTATTAATACATTTGTCAATATCTGTATAGGTTTCTAGCTCAGTGTGCCAATCAATGTTTGCTATTGCTGTTGTGAAGTTATTAATGGCTGCCTCATTGTGAAGTCTGAAGGTGACTTTAGTAGTGTCTTGGGGTAGTTTACCAAGAGTTGTTATGAGGAAAGTAGGGTAGTGGTCTGTGGTATTATCTGTAATTATGCCTGATTTTAAAGGGGATATGGTGTTGGTCCAGATGTGGTCAAGTAGGGAAACACTAGTCTCTGTAACTCTTGTAGGTTTTGTTACTGTTGGTAGTAACATACAGTTACTCATTGTGTTTGTGAATTCAGTAACGTGTGGGTCCTGGTCTTGCAGGAGATTTATATTGAAGTCACCTGAGAGTAGTAAGTGATCTTTGTTCATGCGTGCATCAGTTATCATACTTCCTAGATTTTGACTAAATTGGCTAATGTTTGACTGTGGAACTCTGTAGATGTTTATCAATGTGAGAGGTTTTTGTAGGTACTTGGATTTGAATTTAGCTACTATATATTCCCCATGTTCATCCCTTGTGCAAGTATTAGTGATACATTCTAGTTGGTCTGAGTAGTATATGGCTGTGCCACCCCCTTGTTGGTCTGGCCTACAGTTGTGTATGGCTGTGTAACCAGGAATGGCATAGACATCTGTACTATCAGGCTTTAGCCAGGTTTCAGTTAGTGTAATGATGGACATATTGGCATGTAAGGAATTTAGTAATGCTATGAGGTCATCGTAATGCTTGCTTAAAGATCTGATATTGTAGTTAAAGATAGTTATGTTGTTGTTGGCACTGAGAAGTGCCTTTGATTGTTCTGCAGTGTAGTAATTACAGTAACTGTTTGATTCATTTAAGTCATTAAATAAGAGGTTGGTATCAGGATCAATGCTTGTAATCATAAGATTTGTAGTGAATCTATAGTTTGAATTAAGTATAAAATAAAGTAAATAGTCTTAAGCTAAAAAATAGCACCTGGATTATTTAACAAATGTAAAATAATGAGCTAAGGGACTAATACAAATAAAGTGATGATCAAATAGTGGAGCTTGGGAATATGATTGTAGGTAGTACTATAAAGGTAATTTTTTAAAGTTAGAATTATAGTATAAAATTATAATATAAAAGGGACTAATATAGGTTGTGGTGAACAATAAAGTGGTAATCAAATAAATGAGCTTTGGAATATAATGGCAAAATTGTGAACTTATTCTACTTTAGCACCTGAGAATAGCACCTTGATTATTTTAACAATTGTGAATATATAAACTAGGGTAGTTATATAAAGCTAAAATAAAATTAGAGGGACTACCTAGATGGGAATTTCCCAAATTCCTTCTATCTTGCACCAACTGAGCCCACGGAAGTCACCGAGATTATAAAGTCACTTAAAAATAACTCAGGGAATCTGTCTCGAGTCCCACCATTACTGTACAAACGAGTGGCCCATGTCCTTTCGCATGCTATTTCATTATTTTTTAACAAGTCACTACAAAATAGCACTTTCCCGAAACTACTCAAGATGGCAAGGGTTACACCAATACATAAAGGTGGTGACCCTACAGACTTAAACAACTATAGGCCAATATCAAACTTACCATTGCTATCCAAAATCTTTGAGAAACTCGTGCACAGGAGACTATATCCATTTATAACGACACAAAACATACTCAACCCATGCCAATTTGGATTCAGGAAAAATAAAAGCACTAATGATGCAATCATAAAAATGCTAGATCTGCTTTACACAGCATTGGAAAATAAGGAATATCAACTAGGAATTTTTATTGACCTAAGAAAAGCTTTTGACACAGTAGACCACGACATCCTACTCCACAAACTTGACCATTACGGTATAAGAGGCCATGTGCTTGCTTATTTCAAATCTTACCTTACTAATAGGTATCAGTATGTCACCATTAAAGACACAGCATCAACAACACGGCCACTTGATACTGGAGTTCCGCAGGGAAGTGTCCTTGGTCCCCTGCTCTTCCTCATATACATCAATGATCTTCCAAACGCATCCCAACACCTGAAACCCATTCTCTTTGCTGACGACACGACTTATGTCATCTCTCACCCTAATCTTGCCACCCTCAACACCATTGTTAACGAGGAGCTGATCAAAATATCGACTTGGATGACAGCCAATAAACTTACGCTTAACACTGACAAAACCTAGTATATTATGTTTGGTAGCAGAGCAGGAGATGCAGAAATTAACATTAAGATCGACAACACTCTAATTACCAGACATAATGAGGGAAAATTCCTAGGCCTATACCTTGACAACAACCTGAATTTCAGCACCCATATCCAACACTCAACCAAAAAAGTATCCAAAACGGTTGGGATCCTCTCCAAGATACGATACTACGTGCCGCAAAATGCCTTTCTCACACTATACCACTCACTTATTTATCCATACCTCACCTATGCTATTTGTGCTTGGGGATCAACTGCAGCAACACACCTAAAGCCAATAATAACCCAACAAAAAGCTGCAGTAAGAATAATCACTAAATCCCATCCCTGGCAACACACCCCCCCACTCTTCATAGATCTAAACTTACTCCCTGTTCAGTACATCCACACTTACTACTGTGCAATCTACATCTACAGAACCTCAAACTCCAATATCAACCTTGACCTAAAACGCTTTCTTGATAGTTGTGACAGAACCCACAGGCATAATGCCGGACACAAACATCTCTACGACATTCCCCGTGTCCGACTAAACCTTTACAAAAATTCAATGTATGTCAAAGGCCCTAAAATCTGGAACACCCTACCTGAGAACTCTAGAACTGCAGACACATTCATCACCTTCAAAGCTACCATTAGAAAACATCTTATCTCCCTGATACACCCCGTCAACTAACTACACGAATACCACCTGGTGGTTCACACTTACACTCACTCACCCATTTGACCATAAACAGAAATATTAATCTCAATCTTAAAATAATGAATCCTATGATACTCCAATACTGAAACTATGTACTGTGCCAAAACAAAAGCATTCACATTGCTAAACTCACAAACTAGTATTTAGTCACTTAGCCATAATACCAACTTACTTCATAATTTGTAATATTTTAAAATTAAGATTTAAACTAAGTCTGCCCGAAATGCCTAGCCATGCTAGGCGTTCTAGTGGTACACTCTGTAATCATTATTTTACTACATGTAAACCACACAATAACCAAATTCTGTAAACTCAGCATTGTAATCCTTATAGAGAATGTACTTTGAATTTGAATTTGAATTTGAATACAGTAATATATACAATATGGTACAAGTCACCCTATAATACAATATGGTTCAAGACACCCTATAATACAGTAATATACACATACAATATGGTACAATCTATTGCCAAGAGGAGTATTTAAGATATCAGTGGCAAGTCTTTTAAAAATATTTGTCAACTATTTCTTGGTGAAAGTAATTTTAATTACTGTAAATGTATTTGGGTATCTGGAGGTGAAAAGTTGCAGCATCTTTTGCGAATTAAAGACACCGTGTGAACCTCTGGTGTAGTCTAAGAGCCAGTGGACACGAAGGTCCTTACAAATGGCAGCACGGTTGCTCATGGCCATTACCTGCAAAAAATAATTGAACACAAAGAAGCAAATAAGAAATATGCAAAACTCCTACTGAAGTTCAGTGAAGGAAGGTACAGTATTTGGGTTACAAAATAGAATGACAGTCTCTATGTGTAGCTCAGCATGTATTTCAAAGTGAATTTTTAAATATATACAGACTTTGCAAAAGCCTTCGACAAGTGTGACCATGGCGTAATAGCGCACAAAATGCGCGCTAAAGGAATAACAGGAAAAGTCGGTCGATGGATCTATAATTTCCTCACTAACAGAACACAGAGAGTAGTCGTCAACAGAGTAAAGTCCGAGGCAGCTACGGTGAAAAGCTCTGTTCCACAAGGCACAGTACTAGCTCCCATCTTGTTCCTCATCCTCATATCCGACATAGACAAGGATGTCAGCCACAGCACCGTGTCTTCCTTTGCAGATGACACCCGAATCTGCATGACAGTGTCTTCCATTGCAGACACTGCAAGGCTCCAGGCGGACATCAACCAAATCTTTCAGTGGGCTGCAGAAAACAATATGAAGTTCAACGATGAGAAATTTCAATTACTCAGATATGGTAAACATGAGGAAATTAAATCTTCATCAGAATACAAAACAAATTCTGGCCACAAAATAGAGCGAAACACCAACGTCAAAGACCTAACAAGTACAGTATAATGTAGCTGTTTTAAAAATGTGAGTAATTCTTGGATAAATATTTAAAGGCCCTCCAATAACACACTGAGAAACACTGATATTTATTTAGCAGGGGTTTCATATATTTAATTTCTCAAAACCTTATTTAATATGGCAGGAGAGCATCAGAACTAACATTTTAGTTTAATATGTTTATTATAACCCTCATACCCATGGTGTGGGTGGTAGTCAAAAGATTACAGAGGTACATAATGGGTCCGGAAACTGGGCCACAAAGTTTTGATAGATAAACGAGTTATTGAGGTAATGAACATATTTACATCTAGCTGCAGTCATAACAGGTTATTTATGCAATCATAAATTAAGTCACAAAAATTTTACTTCATTATTTAGTAAGGTATGTTTGCAAAAAAGTTAAGTGGTTATGCATTATTTACAATAGGCAAAGCAATTAATCTAGAGTGGTATATTACCAGCCAGAGCCAAAGAATTACCTAAATGACACTTTTCAACACTGGACATCATAGAACCATAATATACTGTAATGTGTTACAGTTGTGTATTATTGGTCCTCGAAGAACTAAATGACCACAACTGTCTCTCAAACACAACTGCTCAACCAGTACAGTACCAGTATGTAACAAATGAGTCACTGGTAAAGCTGTTCATACTCACCAAATCTTTCTCAAGTTTTCCGGTACCAAGATATAGTGAAGATAAGCATATGCGATGTGGTACATTCTTGACCTTATTGAGAAGTTCTCTATAAAATTCATTGGGGTTGGTAATCACTCGTACCTGCCAAGAAATAACTGATTATTTTCAGGGGGGAATAAATCTATGCAGGGTAGATCAAAAAGTCTTTCCATCCAGTATTTTTTCTGTAAAAAATTCAATAACAACCCTGACTTTGCCCCTAATGGTTTCCATGTGTTCAGGACCCTGAGGAAGTTCCTAAGAGGACAGTGTTTTCACACATGATGTGATGACAGATATTTGGTGATGGCTACATAATTGGCCAACAGAATTCTACACAGACAGCATAGACACACTGGTGACACATTGGGATAAGTGCCTCAATAGGCCTGATGATCATGTCCAGAGGTATCCACTGAATAATATTCAATATGGTTATGTTTATTTTTGTCAAGAAAACTAATGGATGACAATTTTTTTTTTATCTAAAACTTTTTGATCTACCATGATGAAAACAGAATGCACCTATAAAGAATAAAATGCACAATACCATAACTGAATCAGTACACAAATAACCTGCTCATAGGAGAAAGACACTTATGACAATGTTTGGGTACAACTTGGACCATTAAGTAGCTAATGGTCCAAGTCAGACTGAAACGTCATCTTAAGTTTCTTTCTCCTATGTACCTCTTCAAGGGGGGCTCCTTGGCGTGGTGAAGAGGCTCTTGGTCTGAGGAATTACCCCTGTCGGTCTTCTTCCTCAGACCGAACCTAATTACCCCCCATTCTCCCCTCCCCTATCCCATCCTCCCCATCCTCCCCTTTTTCCATTCCTCCTCCTCCTCCCCACCCCTCCCTTTTGCCCTTCCTCTTTTTGGCCTTTCGGATTTCTCCCACAGGCGTGCTAGTTCCTAGGTAGGGGAAAGGACACCGGGGTCCATCCCATTCCGTTGAGGTTCTTGGCGGTGGCGTAGTTTGCCGTGGAATCTGGATTGCCTGGGGATGTCCTGATCCCTCTCCGGTATCCCGGAGTAGCTTTGGGTATCTTTCGGGCGACGGGTGTATCTCTGGAAGCCACCTTTCGGATTCCGGGGGTGGTGGCCGAAGGAGGTATGCTTTGTGGCGAATATCCGGCCGCCCTCTCTTTTGTCCACCGAGGTAGCTCGGCAGATGTGAGGTTGCTATCCCGGATTGCTGGTATACTGGCATGAAGGGTAGGGTATGGCACGGGTTCCATGCTGCATCTGCGCTACTAGCGGTGTTGAGGTCCTCTTGGGCGCGGAGGGAGATTTCCGGCCCTTTCATTCCTCCTGGGAACTATTCCTCCCCGCTCCCCCCTTTTTTTTATTCTTTTTTTATTTTTCTTTTCTTTTCTTCTTTCTTTTTTTTCTTAAAAACAAAAAGCAAAGGAGTAACCTAACCATGGCAGCCCTAGTCCATGAACCCACTACCCCCGGGCCCCTTCTTGATACCGCACCCCATTCTGACCCTGCCTTGTGTTTAGACCACTCTTCGGACACTCCTGATGCCCCTGTACCTCTTGCTGGTGCTGTTTCCTCACCCGCTTCAGGTACCGGGACTTCGACTGACTCCTTCGATTTGTCTGAACTCCGCTCTCCTTTGACTATGCTTCTGGCTTCTCCCTCTACGGTACGGCAATTTTCGAATCGCCCACCCATTTCACGCCGGACCAACTCCGGTCCTACTCCAACGTCAACGTCAATCTCCTGATGATGCTCCTTCGTTACCTTCCCATTCTACTCGGAAAAGACCGACACGTCAAGCACTCCCTCTCCACACTCAGTTTTGGACCACACAATGGACTAAATTCTTTACTTTAAGACCAACTTCTTCTTCTGCCTACCTTTCTGACCATAGTATTGGCAAAGCGCTCCTGCATCATGTTGGTAGAGATATTTCATTTCATGCTCTCAAGAGTGGTATGCGCATCGTCACTGTCCAGAATGCTACCCAAGCTCATGATCTTTCTTTCCTTTCGAATATCGATACTACTCCTATCACTATTGAAAAACATCTCTCTCTCAATTCTTGTAGTGGTACGGTCATTCTGCCCCATACCATAGTCCAACAGAATTTCCAATCATGTGGCAATGACATTTTTGAACAGCTGGAACTCCAGGATCTCCCAATCCTCAAAGTAGACACTTATGTCCTTCCTGCCCGGGGGCAGAGACGTTACCCTTGCAATGTGGCTCGTTTAACTTTTGACAGCCGAGAACTCCCGTCCTCTGTATATGTTGCGGGACATCGGTTACAAGTTCGAAAGGTGATACCTACACCGCAACAATGTAGAAATTGCTGGCGTTTTGGTCACCCAGCGAAATATTGCAGATCTATGGCCGAATGCCCAGTCTGTGGTGCCGACGACCATTCTAATACATCTTGCAGTCAACCTCCATCTTGCCTTAATTGTAATGAAGCTCACCCTTCGTACTCCCGCCGTTGCCAAGTCTACTTAAATGAACGTGAAATCCGTTGCCTCAAAGAGGCAGAAGGTCTCCCTTATGCTATGGCAGTTACTCATCTCCGCCTCCAAGGGAGACTACTCCGTGTTTCTTATTCTCGTGTTTCCAAACATCCCCCCACTTCTGGGGTCCCATCTTCTGCAGCCTCCTCTGTTGTTACCCCTCCCATAGCCACTACGGCATCTAATCCTTTTGCTTTCCTTGGCTCTGACTTCCCGACTACAACTCAGTCTGTTCTCACATCTTTGCGTCCTTCCTCACAAGCCCCAGTATCGACAAGACCTCGTACAACACCTAATACCAATCGCCCCTGTACTCAGAAGTCCAAAAAATCCACATTGCTCAAATCTTCTTTGCCCCTTCCTTCCCTTCTTCCACCTCCACATTTTACCTTTCCAGTCTCTGTACCTAGTTCTTCCCCTCTCTCTGGCTCTATTACAAGTGTGGAGATTCACCCTCCTCCTCGTACTATGCCTTCCACCCCCGTCCCCTCCCAAGTTTCTCCCTCTTCTGCCACCTCCCAGGTTTCTGCCTCTTCTGTCCCCCCCCCACACTTCATCTCCAGTCCCTTACACTCTTCCCTCCCCCTCTACTTTGGTACAGTCCATTACTGTCCCAATCTTTACTCACCCTCCTCCTTCTATCTCCAATATGGTCTCCCATACATCTTTGAATTCAGAAACACTTGAAGCCATTTCAGAATATATTGCAGAGACTAAACCTTCAATGGACACTGATTCACTTCCTGTTCCTTCTCTTCCCTCTCCTCCATCTTCACAACCCCATTCTTCGCAACGCTCCATTCCTTCGTTACTTGAACGTCTTCCAATGCCACCACACGTTGACTTTTCTAACCCCTCTAGTCCGTAGGTGCCTTTACCTACAGATTCCTGATATTTTCTTCATCGCCAATCATGGCCTATTTACAGTGGAATATCCGCGGCCTCAGGGGTAATCGGGGTGAGCTTCAGATGTTGCTTTCCAGGTTTTCCCCTGTTGGTGCTTGCTTACAAGAACCAAAATTACACTCGGCTGTTTTCCAACCTATCTCAGGCTATAATTTATTGTATTCTTCGGATCCTTTCTCAGATGGGACCTTTAATGAAAGTGCCCTTCTTCTATGCAATGATATTCCGTACCATCAACTATTTGTCAATACCTCGCTGCATTACACTGCAGCCTGTATCCACTTGAATAAGTGGTTTACAATATGTTCTTTATATCTCTCTCCTTCTCGAGCATTTTCTATCCCAGACTTTGCCTTTCTTGTTTCATCCTTACCACCACCACTTCTGTTACTTGGTGATTTTAATGCCCACCATTTCCTCTGGGGGGGGGGTCTCATTGTGACTCACGTGGCATTCAGTTGGAGGCTTTTCTCGCCTCTCACCCCCTCCATGTTTTAAATACGGGTACTCCCACCCATTTTGATCCTCGTACTCATACTCTCTCTTGCATCGATCTATCAGTCTGCTCTTCCTCCACTGCACTAGACTTCACCTGGTCTGTTCTACCAGACTTACATGACAGAGATCATTTTCCGATCATTCTTACTTCTCCTTCCTATTCACCACCTTTAGGTAGCCCTCGCTGGCAATTTGATCGAGCAAATTGGGATCTTTACTCACACCTCACTGCTTTTAGTGAGGTTCCTTCTTCATCCTCCATTGATGAGCTCCTACACATCTTCTCGACGTCAGTTTATACCGCAGCTTCTCATTCTATACCCCAAACCTCAGGCAGGCATTCTCAGAAGTGCGTGCCTTGGTGGTCTCCTACTTGTGCTCGTGCAGTACGTTTGAAACGTGCTGCATGGGGCAGGTACCGGTACAATAGAACCGCTGAGAGACTTCTTGATTTTAAGCAGAAGCGTGCGATTGCTCGCCGTGTCATCCGTGAAGCTAAATGCACTTGTTGGCGAGACTATGTTTCCACCATCACCTCTGCTTCTTCTATGAGTGCAGTCTGGAAAAAAGTGAGGAAATTGAGTGGTAAATACTCTCCTGACCCGGCTCCTGTTCTACGGGTCGCTGGTGTTGATGTAGCAAACCCTCTCGACGTTGCCATTGAACTTGGCACACATCTGGTCCGTATTTCCCGAGGGCTCCATCTATGCCCCTCGTTTCTTTCCTCAAAGTCTGCCAGAGAGTTAGTACCCTTGGACTTTTCTTCTCTCAGAGAAGAACAGTATAATGTGCCTTTTACACTTCAAGAACTGGAGGCAACGCTCTCAGCTTGCCGATCATCGGTAGCTGGGCCTGACAACATTTACATTGGTCAGCCCTTGTAGTCCTCTTACACCTCTTCAATCTTATTTGGGCACAAGGAGTTCTTCCCCAGCTGTGGAAATCTGCCATTGTTCTCCCTTTCCGCAAACCGGGTACTACAGGACATGATGCCTCCCACTATCGCCCCATCGCTCTTACTAGTGCAGTTTGCAAAGTGATGGAACGTCTCGTAAATCGACGTTTAATGTGGTATTTAGAGACACACAACAGTCTCTCCGCTAGTCAATATGGCTTTCGTAAGGGTCGTTCTACCATAGACCCCTTACTACGCTTGGATACATATGTTCGTAATGCCTTTGCGAATAATCACTCAGTTATTGCCATATTTTTTGACCTTGAGAAGGCATATGACACAACTTGGAGGTATAATATTTTGGCCCAGGCCCATTCCTTAGGCCTCCGAGGCAATCTACCATCCTTCCTTAAGAACTTTTTAACTGACAGACATTTCCGTGTTCGAGTCAATAATGTTCTTTCCCCGGACTTCGTCCAAGCTGAAGGTGTCCCTCAGGGATGTGTTCTAAGCACAACACTTTTTCTCCTTGCTATAAATGATTTGGCCTCTGTTCTTCCACCCAATATTTGGTCATCACTCTATGTTGATGACTTCGCTATTGCTTGTGCAGGCGCTGACTGTCATCTTATTGCAGTTTCTCTCCAGCATGCGGTCGACCGTGTTTCCACTTGGGCCACCACACATGGGTTTAAATTTTCAAGTACCAAAACTCACCAAATTACTTTCACTAGACGCTCTGTTATCTCCGATCATCCTTTGTATCTCTATGGCTCCCGTATCCCCGAACGTGATACAGTCAGGTTTCTAGGCCTTCTCTTTGACCGTCGGTTATCCTGGAAACCTCACATAACCTCTCTGAATGCAACTTGTCACAGCCGGCTAAACCTTCTTAAAACCCTTGCTCATTTTTCCTGGGGAGCTGATCGTCGAACTCTGCTTCGCCTACATTCAGCCCTCGTTTTATCGAAACTCGATTATGGTGACCAGATTTATTCCGCGGCCTCTCCTGCTACTCTCTCTAGCCTTAACTCTATCCATCACCAAGGATTAAGTTTGTGCCTTGGTGCTTTTCGCTCTTCCCCTGTTGAGAGCCTCTATACAGAAGCGAATGTTCCATCCTTGTCTGATCGCCGTGATGCCCATTGCCTTCGCTACTATGTACGCTCTCACGATCTACACAATCCTTCCATTTATAGAATGGTCACCGATATTAGTAGACATTCTTTATTCGTTCGCCGCCCCTGTTTGCTCCGTCCCTTTTCTCTTCGCCTACATTCACTCTTGTCTTCCCTTCAGTTACCACCTTTATATGTTCATGTAGCATCTCACTTTTCCCTACCCCCCTGGGAAGTTCCAGCTGTTCGGGTCTGTTCTTTCTCACTCCCTTGCTCGAAAGCTCAACTGCCTACGGTGGCTTCCCGCTCTCTTTTTCTTGATCACTTCCACTCCCATTCTCATGCCACCGCTGTGTACACAGATGGCTCTAAGTCTTCAGACGGCGTCGGATTCGCAGCAGTGTTTCCGGACAGCGTCGTGCGGGGACATTTACTATCTTCATCTAGCATTTTTACTGCTGAACTGTATGCCATTCTTGCAGCACTTATTCGTATCGCATCTATGCCTGTGTCATCATGTGTAGTAGTCTCAGACTCCCTTAGTGCTCTACAGGCTATACGAAAATTTGATACATCTCATCCCCTAGTTCTCCGTATCCAACTTTGGCTACGCCGTATCTCTACCAAACATAAAGATATTGTTTTTTGTTGGGTCCCTGGTCATGTCGACGTACAGGGCAATGAACAAGCAGACACTGCTGCGCGGTCAGCAGTACATGACCTACCAATTTCCTATCGAGGTGTTCCATTTCTGGACTATTTTGCTGCAATAGCTACCCACCTTCGCACCCGTTGGCAACAACGTTGGTCAACTCTGCTCGGTAACAAACTTCATTCTATTAAACCGAGCATAGGTTACTGGCCGTCTTCTTGTCATCAGTGCCGAGGTTGGGAGACCACTCTCTCCCGCCTTCGCATTGGTCACACTCGTCTTACTCATGGGTATCTCATGGAGAGGCACCCTGTTCCTCTCTGTGAGCAGTGTCAAGTTCCAGTATCGATTAGCCACATTCTGTTAGACTGCCCTCTCTATCAACGAGCACGCAGAATTTACCTCCAACGTCGTCTTCGTTCTACTACTCTCTCTTTACCTTCCCTTCTTGCTGATGGACCCTCCTTTAATCCTGACTCTCTCATTGACTTCTTGACAACGACTGATTTACTCAACAAACTCTGATGATACTTTTCACACTCCCCTCAGCCCTTTCTAGTTCAGTCTCTTGCTGCCCTTTACCCTTTCACCATCCACTACCCAACTGTTATCCGTAACCTATTACTCATCCATCTCCCTTTTGCCACCTGATGCCCTCGCTTCCTTCCTGCCCTGCTGCGCTGTATAGCCCTTGTGGCTTAGCGCTTCTTTTTGATTATAATAATAATAATAATAATTTCTCCTATGTATGGGTTATCTGAATACTGTACATAATTATTAATTGTACGACTCACAAAGCAAGATACAGCATGATTATAATAAAAGTTGCTTGACAAAACTCCTGGAGAGTGAAACGTAGCTGCAATAAAATGTCTAGTTACACACATCTTTTTTACCTGACAATATAATATTACAGACAAACCCCGCTTTACAGCGCTTCACTTTATGGTGTTTCACTAACACAGCAGTTCTCAGCTATACCCATTCTTCATTTATTGAGACTTCCTACAATAAATATATTCACCACTCACTACAAGCTAAGGGTGAAAATATTTTAAGGTGAGTAATGTGTGTACTGTATATGCATTTTTTTTAGGCCTAGCTCTATTGTTCACTTAATATATGATAGTTTAATCACACTTTTATATGCATTTGAAAATGAAAAAAGGCTGTTTCTTTTTACAAAAATTTTTGCTATACATCAGTAACCTGGAACCTAACCTGCGATATAAGTGAGGCTGACTGTATATTCCTGAGCCCAAGTTGTCAAGAAAACTTACTCCACAGAGAACAGGGAAAGGCAAATAGCTATTTCTCATTACCTTTGAACCACTGATGGGAAAAACTGGCCAGTGTTGCAGCAGCCACTGAAGATTTTGGGGCAGTGTCGGGCACTGTGGTATTGACCTCATGGCTTCCCTTGCTAGTGAAGTGGAGCTGACAGGGAAGAACGGTGCAGGGGCCTGGCGTTGTGCCCTTCCCTTACCAAGTTAAGTAGTGGTGGCGGTGTCCAAAACTTGAGTCGCAGAACAGTTAATCAAGGTTCTCAGTACTTGACAACTTGGCCACACCAATTTTCTGAAATGCAAGTAAGTTTATTTAGGGACAGCTACACATAAGCACAATTATCATACACAGTGTAAATTATCTAGGATAACTCAAAAAAAAAGTCAAATTGACGTATTTCTATTTGGGTCCTTGACAGTAAGAGATTCCACTTTAAGAAAAGATTTGTTCTGATTTTTAACCCAGGTTAGGGAGGGTTAGCCACCCAGGATAACCCAGGTTAGGGAGGGTTAGCCACCCAGGATAACCCAGGTTAGGGAGGGTTAGCCACCCAGGATAACCCAGGTTAGGGAGGGTTAGCCACCCAGGATAACCCAAGAAAGTCATTGCATCATCAATGACTGTCTTATTTCCATTGTGGTCCTTCAATCTTGTCCCCCAGGATGCGACCCACACCAGTCTACCGACACCCACATACCTATTTGCTTGCTAGGTGAACAGGGGCAACAGGTGTAAAGGAACATACGTAATGTTTCCACCCGTGCCAGGGATTGAACCCCCAGACACTCAATGTGCGAGGCGAGTGCGTTGCTAACCAAGCCACGTGCAGTACAAAAATAACGTAGTTTACACATCATTATTACAATCAGAACTAAGTGCTAAACCCACAAGGGTCATACAGTGCTGACTAGTAGTTTACATGTCCTGTGGCTGGGTTGGTAGCGCACTCACCTCACACACTGAGGTGCGTGGTTCGATCCCCAGAACGGGTGGCAACATTAGGACGTGTTTCCTTAAGACACCTGCTGTCCAATATCACCTTGCAGTAAGTAGGTACCTGGGTATTAGTCACCTTACACCTGCTGTCCCTGTTCACCTAGCAGTAAGTAGGTATCTGCACGTTAGTCACCTTACACATGCTGTTCCTGTTCACCTAGCAGTAAGTAGGTGCCTGGGTGTTAGTCACCTTACACCTGCTGTCCCTGTTTACCTAGCAGTAAGTAGGTACCTGCACGTTAGTCACCTTACACATGCTGTTCCTGTTCACCTAGCAGTAAGTAGGTACCTGCAAGTTAGTCACCTTACACCTGCTGTCACTGTTCACCTAGCAGTAAGTAGGTACCTGAGTGTTAGTCACCTTACACCTGCTGTCCCTGTTCACCTAGCAGTAAGTAGGCACCTGCGTGCTAGTCACCTTACACCTGCTGTCCCTGTTCACCTAGCAGTCAGTAGGTGCCTGGGTGTTAGTCACCTTACACCTGCTGTCCCTGTTTACCTAGCAGTAAGTAGGTACCTGCACGTTAGTCACCTTACACATGCTGTTCCTGTTCACCTAGCAGTAAGTAGGTACCTGCAAGTTAGTCACCTTACACCTGCTGTCACTGTTCACCTAGCAGTAAGTAGGTACCTGAGTGTTAGTCACCTTACACCTACTGTCCCTGTTCACCTAGCAGTAAGTAGGCACCTGCGTGCTAGTCACCTTACACCTGCTGTCACTGTTCACCTAGCAGTAAGTAGGTACCTGAGTGCTAGTCACCTTACACCTGCAGTTACTGTTCACCTAGCAGTAAGTAGATACCTGTGTGTTAGTCACCTTACACCTGCTGTCACTGTTCACCTAGCAGTAAGTGGGTATCTGAGTGTTAGCTGACTGGTGTGGGTCGCATCCTGGGGGGACAAAATTAACCTAATTTCCCCGAAATGCTCAGCCTAACCAGGGAACCACAGCCCAAATCCCTTGAATCAAGAGTCCCTCAGCAAGATCAAGGTACCCACCCCCAAAAAGGCAATAATAAGGTGAAAATCACCAATAAAACAGCAAAATAAGAGAGTAACAGGAGTAGAGATGACACCCAGGAGGAACCTTCCTTGAGGGGATCCTAGAGCTAGAGCCTGACCAGCATCAAAGACCCTTCCTTGAGGGGTCCCTAGATCTAGAGCCTGACCAACATCAAAGAACCTTCTTAAAGGGGTCCCTAGATCTAGAGCCTAACCAGCATCAAGGAACCTTCCTAGAGGGGACCCTAAAGCTAGAACCTAACCAGCATCAAGGAACCTTCCTTGAGGGGTCCCTAGATCTAGAGCCTATGAAGCACCAAGGAACCTTGAGAGGACTATAGAGCTAGAGCCTAAACAGCATCAAGGAACCTTTGAGAGGACCCTAGAGCTAGAGCCTGACCAGCATCAAGGAACCTTCCTTGAGGGGACCCTTGAGCTAGAGCCTAACCAGCATCAAGGAACATTCCTTGAGATCCTAGAGCTAGAGCCTGACCAGCATCAAGGAACCTTCCTTTAGTAGACCCTAGAGCTAGAACCTAACCAGCATCAAGGAACAGTCCTTGAGAGGGCCCTAAATCAAGAGCCTAACCAGCATCAAGAACCTTCCTTGAGATGACCCTTGAGCTAGAACCTAACCAGCATCAAGAAACCTTCCTTGAGAGGACCCTAGAGCTAGAGCCTAACCAGCATCAAGGTACCTTCCTTGACCCTAAAGCTAGAGCCTAACCAGCATCAAGGAACCTTCCTTGAGAGGACCCTAGAGCTAGAACCAAACCAGCATCAAGGTACCTTCCTTGACCCAAGAG
This sequence comes from Cherax quadricarinatus, assembly GCF_038502225.1. Lineage (NCBI taxonomy): Eukaryota > Metazoa > Arthropoda > Malacostraca > Decapoda > Parastacidae > Cherax > Cherax quadricarinatus. The sequence goes on from NC_091316.1 coordinate 42,431,054, forward strand.
CTAGAGCCTGAAAAGCATCAAGGAACCTTCCATGAGAGGACCCTAGAACTAGAACCTAACCAGCATCATGGAACCTTCTTTGAGGGGACCCTAGAGCTAGAACCTAACCAGCTTCAAGGAACCTTTCTTGAGAAGGCCCTAGAGCTAGAACCTACCTAGCATCATGGACCCTTCTTTGAGAGGACCTTAGAGCTAGAGCCTAACCAGCATCAAGGAACCTTCCTTGAGAGGACCCTCTAGAACCTAACCAGCATCAAGGAAGCTTCCTTCAAAGGACCCTAGAGCTAGAGCCTAACCAGCATCAAGGAACCTTCCTTGAGAGGACCCTAGAGCTAGAACCTAACCAGCATCAAGGAACCTTTCTTGATAGGTCCCTAGAGCTAGAACGTAACTAGCATCAAGGAACCTTCCTTGAGAGGACCCTAGAGCTAGAACCTGACAAGCATCAAAGAACCTTCCTCGAGAGGACCCTAGAGCTAGAACCTAACCAGCATCAAGGAACCTTCCTCGAGAGGACCCTAGAGCTAGAACCTAACCAGCATCAAGGAAGCTTCCTTGAGAGTACCCTAGAGCTAGAACCTAACCAGCATCAAGGAACCTTCCTTCAAATGACCCTAGAGCTAGAACCTAACCAGTATCAAGGAACCTTCCTTTAGAGGACCCAAGAGCTAGAACCTAACCAGTATCAAGAAAGATTCCTTGAGAGGACCCTAGAACTAGAACCAAGCCAGAATCATGGAACCTTCCTTCAAAGGACCCTAGAGCTAGAACCTAACCAGCATCAAGGAACCTTCCTTGAGAGGACCCTAGAGCTAGAACCTAACCAGCATCAAGGAACCTTTGTTGAGGACCTTACAGCTAGAACCTAACAAGCATCAAGGAACCTTCCTTGAGAGGACCCTAGAGCTAGAACCTAACCAGCATCAAGGAATCTTCCTTGAGAGGACCCAAGAGCTAGAACCTAACCAGCATCAAGGAACCTTCCTTGAGAGGACCCTAGAGCTAGAACCTATCCAGCATCAAGGAACCTTTCTTTAGGGGACCCAAGAGCTAGAACCTAACCAGCATCAAGAAAGATTCCTTGAGAGGACCCTAGAACTAGAACCAAGCCAGAATCATGGAACCTTCCTTCAAAGGACCCTAGAGCTAGAACCTAACCAGCATGAAGGAACATTCCTTGAGAGGACTGTAGAGCTAGAACCTAACCAGCATCAAGGAACCTTCCTTGAGAGGACCCTAGAGCTAGAACCTAACCAGCATCAAGGAACCTTCCTTGAGAGGTCCCAAGAGCTAGAACCTAACCAGCATCAAGGAACCTTCCTTGAGAGGACCCTAGAGCTAGAACCTATCCAGCATCAAGGAACCTTCCTTCAAAGGACCCTAGAGCTAGAACCTAACCAGCATCAAGGAACCTTCCTTGAGAGGACCCTAGAGCTAGAACCTATCCAGCATCAAGGAACCTTTCTTTAGGGGACCCAAGAGCTAGAACCTTACCAGCATCAAGAAAGATTCCTTGAGAGGACCCTGGAACTAGAACCAAGCCAGAATCATGAAGGAACATTCCTTGAGAGGACTGTAGAGCTAGAACCTAACCAGCATCAAGGAACCTTCCTTGAGAGGACCCTAGAGCTAGAACCTAACCAGCATCAAGGAACCTTCCTTGAGAGGTCCCAAGAGCTAGAACCTAACCAGCATCAAGGAACCTTCCTTGAGAGGACCCTAGAGCTAGAACCTATCCAGCATCAAGGAACCTTCCTTCAAAGGACCCTAGAGCTAGAACCTAACCAGCATCAAGGAACCTTCCTTGAGAGGACCCTAGAGCTAGAACCTAACCAGCATCAAGGAACCTTCCTTGAGAGGTCCCAAGAGCTAGAACCTAACCAGCATCAAGGAACCTTCCTTGAGAGTACCTTAGAGCTAGAACCTAACCAGCATCAAGGAACCTTCCTTCAGAGGACCCTACAGCTAGAACCTAACCAGCATCAAGGAACCTTCCTTGAGAGGACCCTAGAGCTAGAACCTAAACAGCATCAAGGAACCTTCCTTCAGAGGTCCCAAGAGCTAGAACCTAACCAGCATCAAGGAACCTTCCTTGAGAGGACTCTAGAGCTAGAACCTATCCAGCATCAAGGAACCTTTCTTTAGGGGACCCTAGAGCTAGAACCTAACCAGCATCTAGGAAACTTCCATGAGAGGACCCAAGAGCTAGAACCTAACCTGCATCAAGGAAACTTCCTTGAGAGGACCCTAGAGCCACAACCTAACCAGCACCAAGGAACCTTCCTTGAGAGGACCCTAGAGCTATAACCTAACCAGCATCAAGGAACCTTCCTTGAGAGGTCCCAAGAGTTAGAACCTAACCAGCATCAAGGAACCTTCCTTGAGAGTACCCTAGAGCTAGAACCTAACAAGCATCAAGGAACCTTCCTCCAAAGCACCCTAGAGCTAGAACCTAACCAGCATCAAGGAGCCTTCCTTGAGAGGACCCTAGAGCTAGAACCTAACCAGCATCAAGGAACCTTCCTTGAGAGGTCCCAAGAGCTAGAACCTAACCAGCATCAAGGAACCTTCCTTGAGAGGACCCTAGAGCTAGAACCTATCCAGCATCAAGGAACCTTTCTTTAGGGGACCCAAGAGCTAGAACCTAACCAGCATCAAGAAAGATTCCTTGAGAGGACCCTAGAACTAGAACCAAGCAAGAATCATGGAACCTTCCTTCAGAGGACCCTAGAGCTAGAACCTAACCAGCATGAAGGAACCTTCCTTGAGAGGACCGTAGAGCTAGAACCTAACCAGCATCAAGGAACCTTCCTTGAAAGGTCCCAAGAGCTAGAACCTAACCAGCATCAAGGAACCTTCCTTGAGAGTATCCTAGAGCTAGAACCTAACCAGAATCAAGGAACCTTCCTTCAAAGGACCCTAGAGCTAGAACCTAACCAGCATCAAGGAACCTTCCTTGAGAGGTCCCAAGAGCTAGAACCTAACCAGCATCAAGGAACCTTCCTTCAAAGGACCCTAGAGCTAGAACCTAACCATCATCAAGGAACCTTCCTTGAGAGGACCCTAGAGCTAGAACCTAACCAGCATCAAGGAACCTTCCTTGAGAGGTCCCAAGAGCTAGAACCTAACCAGCATCAAGGAACCTTCCTTGAGAGGACTCTAGAGCTAGAACCTATCCAGCATCAAGGAACCTTTCTTTAGGGGACCCTAGAGCTAGAACCTAACCAGCATCTAGGAAACTTCCATGAGAGGATCTAAGAGCTAGAACCTAACCAGCATCAAGGAAACTTCCTTGAGAGGACCCTAGAGCCACAACCTAACCAGCATCAAAGAACCTTCCTTGAGAGGACCCTAGAGCTATAACCTAACCAGCATCAAGGAACCTTTCTTGAGAGATCCCTAGAGCTAGAACCTAACCAGCATCAAGGAACCTTCCTTTAGAGGACCCTAAAGCTAGAACCTAACCACCATTACTGTACTAGCGAGCGGCCCATATCCTTTCGCATGCTATTTTATTACTTTTTAACAAGTCACTAGAAACTAGCACCTTCCCACCTTCCCGAAACTACTCACGACGGCAAGGATTACACCAATACATAGAGGTGGTGACCCTACTGACTTAAACAACTATAGGCCAATATCAAACTTACCATTGCTATCCAAAATCTTTGAGAAACTCGTGCACAGGAGACTATATTCATTTATAACAGAACAAAACATACTCAACCCCTGCCAATTTTGATTTAGGAAAAATAAAAGCACTAATTATGCAATCATAAAAATGCTAGATCTGCTTTACACAGCATTGGAAAATAAGGAATATCCATTAGGAATTTTTATTGACCTAAGAAAAGCTTTTGACACAGTAGACCACGACATCCTACTCCACAAACTTGACCATTTCGGTATAAGAGGCCATGCGCTTGCTTATTTCAAATCTTACCTTACTAATAGGTATCAGTATGTCACCATTAAAGACACAGCATCAACAACACGGCCACTTGATACTGGAGTTCCGCAGGGAAGTGTCCTTGGTCCCCTGCTCTTCCTCATATACATCAATGATCTTCGAAACGTATTCCAACACCTGAAACCCATTCTCTTTGCTGACGACACGACTTATGTCATCTCTCACCCTAATCTTGCCACCCTCAACACCATTGTTAACGAGGAGCTGATCAAAATATCGACTTGGATGACAGCCAATAAGCTTACGCTTAACACTGACAAAACCTACTATATTATGTTTGGTAGCAGAGCAGGAGATGCACAAATTAACATTAAGATCGACAACACTCTAATTACAAGACATAATGAGGGCAAATTCCTAGGCCAATACCTTGACAACAACGTGAATTTTAGCACCCATATCCAACACATAACCAAAAAAGTATCCAAAACAGTTGGGATCCTCTCCAAGATACGATACTACGTGCCGCAAAATGCCCTTCTCACACTATACCACTCACTTATTTATCCATACCTCACCTATGCTATTTGAGCTTGGGGATCAACTGCAGCAACACACCTAAAGCCAATAATAACCCAACAAAATGCTGCAGTAAGAATAATCACTAAATCCCATCCCTGGCAACACCCCCCCCCACTCTTCACAGATCTAAACTTACTCCCTGTTCAGTACATCCACACTTACTACTGTGCAATCTACATCTACAGGACCTTAAACTACAATATCAACCTTGACCTAAAACGCTTTCTTGATAGTTGTGACAGAACCCACAGGCATAACACCAGACACAAACATCTCTACGACATTCCCCATGTCCGACTAAACCTTTACAAAAATTCAATGTATGTCAAAGGCCCTAAAATCTGGAACACCCTACCTGAGAACTGTAGAACTGCAGACACATTCATCACCTTCAAAACTACCATTAGAAAACATCTTATCTCCCTGATAAACCCCATCAACTAACTACACGAATACCACCTGGTGGTTCACACTTACACTAACTAACCCATTTGACCATAAACAGAAATATCAATCTCAATCTTAAAATAATGAATCCTGTGATACTCCAATACTGAAACTATGTACTGTGCCAAAACAAAAGCATTCACATTGCTAAACTCACAAACTAGTATTTAGTCACTTAGCCATAATTTTAAAATAAAGAATTAAACTAAGTCTGCCCGAAATGCCTAGCCATGCTAGGCGTTCTAGTGGTACACTCTGTAATCATTATTTAACTACATGTAAACCACACAACAACCAAATTCTGTAAATTCAACATTGTAATCTTTATAGAGAATAAACTTTGAATTTGAATTTGAATTTGAATCAATGAACCTTCCTTGAGGGGACCCTAGAGCTAGAACCTAACCAGCATCAAGGAACCTTCCTTAAGAGGACCCTACAGCTAGAACCTAACCAGCATCAAGGAACCTTCCTTGAGAGGACCCTAGAGCTAGAACCTAACCAGCATCAAGGAACCTTTTTTGAGTGGAAACTAGAGCTAGATCCTAACCTGCATCAAGGAACCATCCTTGAGAGGTCCCCAGAGCTGGAACCTAACCAGCATCAAGCAACTTTCCTTGAGAGGCCCTAGTTCTAGAACCTAACTAGCATCAAGGAACCTTCCTTGAGAGGACACTAGTGCTAGAACCTAACCAGCATCAAGGAACCTTCCTTGAGAGGACCCTAGTGCTAGAACCTAACCAGCATTAAGGAACCTTCCTTGAGAGGAAACTAGAGCTAGATCCTAACCAGCATCAAAGAACCTTCCTTGAGAGGTCCCTAGAGCTAGAACCTAACCAGCATCAAGCAACTTTCCTTGAGAGGCCCTAGAGCTAGAGCCTAACCAGCATCAAGGAACCTTAGTTGAGAGGACCCTAGAGCTAGAACCTAACCAGCATCAAGAAACCTTCCTTGAGAGAACCCTAGAGCTAGAACCTAACCAGCATCAAGGAAAAGTTCTTTAGATGATCCTAGAGCTAGAACCTAACCAGCATCAAGGAACCTTCCTTGAAGGCACCCTAGAGCTAGAACCTAACCAGCATCAAGGTACCTTCCTTGAGAGGACCCTAGAGCTATAACCTAACCAGCACCAAGTAACCTTCCTTGAGAGTACCGTAGAGATAGAACCTAACCAACATCAAGGATCCTTCCTTCGAAGGACCCTAGAGCTAGAGTCTTACAAGCATCAAGTAACCTTCCTTGAGAGGACCCTAGAGCTAGAACCTACCCAGCATCAAGGAACCTTCCCTGAGAGGACCCTAGAGACAGAGCCTAAATAGCATTAAGGAACCTTCCTTGAGAGGACCCTAGAGCTATAACCTAACCAGCATCAAGGAACCTTCCTTGAGAGTACCTTAGAGCTAGAAAATAACCAGCATCAAGGAACCTTCCTAGAGAGGACCCTAGAGCTATAACCTAACCAGCACCATGGAACCTTCCATGAGAGGACCCTAGAGCTGGAGCCTAACCAGCATCAAGGAACCTTCCTTGAGAGGACCTTAGAGCTAGAGCCTAAACAGCATAAAGAAGCCTTCCTTGAGAGGACCTTAGAGCTAGAAACTAACAGCATCAAGGAACCTTCCATGAGAGGACCCTAGAGCTAAAACCTAACCAGCATCAAGGAACATTCCTTGAGGACCCTAGAGCTAGAACCTAACCAGCATCAAGGAGCCTTCTTTGACAGGACGCTAGAGCTAGAACCTAACCAGCATCAAGGAACCTTCCTTGAGAGTTCCCTAGAGGTAGAACCTAACCACCGTCAAGGAACCTTTCTTGAGAGGACCCTAGAGCTGGAGCCTAACCAGCATCAAGGAACCTTCCATGAGAGGGCCCTAGAGCTAGAACCTAACCAGCATCAAGGAACCTTCCTTGATAGGACCCTAGAGCTAGAACCTAACTAGCATCAAGGAACCTTCCTTGAGAGGACCCTAGAGCTATAACCTAACCAGCATCAAGGAACCTTCCTTGAGAGTACACTTGAGCTATAACCTAACCAGCATCAAGGAACCTTCCTTGAGAGGACCCTAGAGCTAGAACCTAACCAGCATCAATGAACCTTCCTTGAGAGGACCCTAGAGCTAGAACCTAACCAGCATCAATGAACCTTCCTTAAGAGGACCCTCGAGTTAGAACCTATCCAGCATCAATGAACCTTCCTTGACAGCACCCTAGAGCTAGAACCTAACCAGCATCAATGAACCTTTCTTGAGAGGTCCCTAGAGCTAGAACCTAACCAGCATCAAGGAACCTTCCTTGACAGCACCCTAGAGCTAGAACCTAACCAGCATCAAGGAACCTTCCTTGACAGCACCCTAGAGCTAGAACCTAACCAGCAACAAGGAATCTTCCTTGAGAGGACCCTAGAGCTAGAACCTAACCAGCATCAAGGAACCTTCCTTGAGGGGACCGTAGACCTAGAACCTAACCAGCATCAAGGAACCTTCCTTAAGAGGACCCTAGAGGTAGAACCTAACCAGCATCAAATAACCTTCCTTGAGAGGACCCTAGAGCTAGAAAATAACCAGTATCAAGGAACCTTCCTAGAGTGGAAACTAGAGCAAGATCCTAACCAATATCAAGGAACCTTCCTTGAGAGGTCCCTAGAGCTAGAACCTAACCTGCATCAAGTAACCTTCATTGAGACGACCCAAGAGCTAGAACCTAACCAGCATCAATGAACCTTCCTTCAGAGGACCCTAGTGCTAGAACCTAAATAGCATCAAGGAACCTTCCTTGAGAGGGCAATAGAGTTAGAACCTAACGAACATCAAGAAACCTTCCTTGAGTGTACCCTAGAGATAGAACCTAACCAGCATCAAGGAACCTTTCTTTAGAGGATCCTAGAGCTAGAACCTAACCAGCATCAAGGAACCTTCCTTGAGGGGACCCTCGACCTAGAACTTAACCAGCATCAATGAACCTTTCTTGACGACACTAGAGCTAGAACCTAACCAGCAAAAGTAACCTTCCTTGAGATGACCCTAGAGCTATAACCTAACCAACATCAAGTAACCTTCCTTGAGAGTACCCTAGAGCTAGAACCTAACCAGCATCAAGGATCCTTCCTTCGAAGGACCCTGGAGTTAGAACCTAACAAGCATCAAGGAACCTTCCTTGAGAGGACCCTAGAGTTAGAACCTACCCAGCATCAAGGAACCTTCCTTGAGAGGACCCTAGAGACAGAGCCTAAATAGCATCAAGGAACCTTACATGAGAGGACCCCAGAGCATTAACCTAACCAGCATCAAGGAAACTTCCTTGAGAGGTCCCTAGAGCTAGAACGTAACAAGCATCAAGGAACCTACCTTAAGAGGAACCTAGCGCTAGAACCTAACCAGCATCAAGGAACATTCCTTGAGGGTACCCTAGAGCTAGAACCTAGCCTGCATCAAGGAACATTCCTTGAGACGACCCTAGAGCTAGAACCTAACCAGCATCAAGGAACCTTCCATGAGAGGAAACTAGAGCTAGAACCTAACCAGCATCAAGGAACCATCCTTGAGAGGTCTCTAGAGCTAGAACCTAACCAGCATCAAGGAACCTTATTTGAGAGGTCCCTAGAGCTAGAACCTAACATCATCAAGGAACCTTCCTTGAGAGGACCCTAGAGATAGAACCTAACCAGCATCAAGAAACCTTCCTTGAGAGTACCCTAGAGCTAGAACCTAACCAGCATCAAGGAAAATTTCTTTAGAGGTCCCTTTAGCTAAAACCTAACCATCATCAAGGAACCTTCCTTTAGGGGGCCCTAGAGCTAGAACCTAACCAGCATCAATGAACCTTCCTTGAGAGGTCCCTAGAGCTAGAACGTAACCAGCATCAAGGAACCTTCCTTGAGAGGACCCTAGAGCTAGAACCTAAGCAGCATCTAGGAACCTTCCTTGAGGACCCTAGAGGAACAACCTAACCAGCATCAATGAACCTTTTTTGAGAGGTCCCTAGAGCTAGAACGTAACCAGCATCAAATAACCTTCATTGAGACGACCCTAGAGCTAAAACCTAACCAGCATCAAGGAACCTTCCATGAGGACCATAGAGCTGGAACCTAGCAGCATCAAGGAACATTCCTTGAGAGGACCATAGAGCTAGAACCTAACCAGCATCAAGGAACCTTCCTTGAGAGGACCCTAGAGCTAGAACCTAACTAGCGTCAAGGAACCTTCCTTGAGAGGACCCTAGAGCTAGAACCTAACCATCATCAATGAACCTTCCTAGAGAATACCCTAGAGCTAGAACCTAACCAGCAACAAGGAACCTTCCTTGAGAGGACCCTAGAGCTATATCCTAACCAGCATCAAGGAACCTTCCTTGAGGACCCTAGAGCTAGAACCTAGCGAGCAACAATGAACCTTCCTTGAGAGGTCCCTAGAGCTAGAACGTAAGCAGCATCAAGGAACCTTCCTTGAGAGGACCCTAGAGCTAAAACCTAACCAGCAAAAAGGAACCTTATTTGAGGACCCTAGAGCTAGAACCTAACCAGCAACAAGGAACCTTCCATGAGACGACCCTAGAGCTAGAACCTAACCAGCATCAAGGAACCTTCCTTTAAAGGACCCTAGAGCTAGAACCTAACCGTCATCAAGGAACCTTCCTTGGGAGGACCGTAGAGCTAGAACCTAAATAGCATCAAGGAACCTTCCTTGAGAGGTCTATAGAGCTAGATCCTAACCAGCGTCAAGGAACCTTAATTGAGAGGACCCTAGAGCTAGAACCTAACCAGCATCAATGAACCTTCCTTGATATGACCCTAGATCTAGAACCTAACCAGCATCAAGCAACCTTCCTTGAGAGGACCCTAGAGCCAGAACCTAACCAGCATCAAGAAACCTTCCTTGAGAGTACCCTAGAGCTAGAACCTAACCAGCATAGAGGAACCTTCCTTGATGGGACCCTAGAGCTAGAACCTAACCAGCATCAAGGAACCTTCCTTGAGTGGAAACTAGAGCTAGATCCTAACCAGCATCAAGGAACCTTCCTTGAGAGGTCCCCAGAGCTAGAACCTAACCAGCATCAAGCAACCTTCCTTGGGAGGACCCTAGAGCTAGAACCTAAATACCATAAAGGAACCTTCCTTGAGAAGGCTCTAGAGCTAGAACCTAACCAGCATCAAGGAACCTTCCTTGAGTGGAAACTAGAGCTAGATGCTAACCAGCATCAAGGAACCTTCCTTGAGAGGTCCCCAGAGCTAGAACCTAAACAGCATCAAGCAACCATCCTTGGGAGGACCCTAGAGCTAGAACCTAACCATCATCAAGGAACCTTCCTTGAGAGGACCCTAGTGCTAGAATCTAACCAGCATCAAAGACCCTTCCTTGAGAGGACCTTGGAGCTAGAACCTAACCAGCATCAAGGAACCTTACTTAACAGGAACCTTGAGCTAGAACCTAACCAGCATCAAGGAACCTTCCTTTAGAGGACAATGGAGCGAGAACCTAACCAGCATCAAGAAACCTTCCTTCAGAGTACCCTAGAGCTAGAACCTAACCAGCATCAAGGAACTTTTCTTTAGAGGATCCTAGAGCTAGAACCTAACCAGCATCAATGAACCTTCCTTGAGGGGGTCCTCGAGCTAGAACCTAACCTGCATCAATGAACCTTCCTTGAGAGGTCCCTAGAGCTAGAACGTAACCAGGATCAAGGAACCTTCCTTGAGAGGACCATAGAGCTAGAACCTAACCAGCATCAAGGAACCTTTGTTGAGGACCCTACAGCTAGAACCTAACCAGCATCAATGAACCTTAATTGAGAGGTCCGTAGAGCTAGAACGTAACCAGCATCAAAGAACCTTCCTTGAGAGGACAATATAGCTAGAACCTAAACAGCATCAAAGAACCTTCCTTGAGAGGACCCTAGAGCTAAAACATAACCAGCATCAAGGAACCTTCCTTGAGTAGCCCCTAGAGCTAGAACCTAACCAGCATCAAGGAACCTTCCTTGAGAGGACACACGAGCTATGATCTATCCAGCTCCAAGGAACCTTCCTTGAGAGTACCCTAGAGCTAGAACCTAACCAGCATCAATGATCCTTCCCTCAAAGGACGCTAGAGCTAGAACCTAACCAGCATCAAGGAACCTTCCTTAAGAGGACCCTAGAGCTAAAACCTACCCAGCATCAAGGAACCTTCCTTGAAAGGACCCTAGAGGCAGAGCCTAAATAGCATCAAGGAACCTTCCTTGAGAGGACCCTAAAGCTTTAACCTAACCAGAATCAAGAAACCTTCCTTGAGAGTACCCTAGAGCTAGAACGTAACCAGCATCAAGGAACCTTCCTTTAGAGGAGACCTAGAGCTAGAACCTAACCAGAATCAAGGAACCTTCGATGAGGGGACCCTAGAACTAGAACCTAACCAGCATCAAGGAAACTTTCTTTATAGGACTCTAGAGCTAGAACCTAACCAGCATCAAGGAACCTTCCTTGAGAGGACCCTAGAGCTAGAACCTAACCAGCATCAAGGAAACCTCCTTGAGAGGAAACTAGAGCTAGAACCTAACCAGCATCAAGGAACCTTCCTTGAGAGGTCCCTAGAGCTAGAACCGAACCAGCATCAAGGAACCTTATTTGAGAGGACCCTAGAGCTAGAACCTAAGCAGCATCTAGGAACCTTTCTGGAGAGGACCCTAGAGCTAGAACCTTACCCGCATCAAGGAACCTTCCTTGAGAAGGTCCCAAGGGCTAGAACGTAACCAGCATCAAGGAACCTTCTTTTAGATGACCCTAGAGCTAGAACCTAACCAGCATCAATGAACCTTCCTTGAGAGGTCACTAGAGCTAGAACGTAACCAGCATCAAGGAACCTTCCTTGAGAGGATCCTAGAGCTGAAAACTTACCATTGCTATCCAAAATCTTTGAGAAACTCGTGCACTGGAGACTATATTCGTTTATAACAGAACAAAACATACTCAACCCCTGCCAATTTTGATTTAGGAAAAATAAAAGCACTAATTATGCAATCATAAAAATGCTAGATCTGCTTTACACAGCATTGGAAAATAAGGAATATCCACTAGGAATTTTTATTTACCTAAGAAAAGCTTTTGACACAGTAGACCACGACATCCTACTCCACAAACTTGACCATTACGGTATAAGAAGCCATGCGCTTGCTTATTTCAAATCTTGCCTTACTAATAGGTATCAGTAAGTTACCATTAAAGACACAGCATCAACAACACGGCCACTTGATACTGGAGTTCCGCAGGGAAGTGTCCTTGGTCCCCTGCTCTTCCTCATATACATCAATGATCTTCCAAACGCATCCCAACACCTGAAACCCATTCTCTTTGCTGACGACACGACTTATGTCATCTCTCACCCTAATCTTGCCACCCTCAACACCATTGTTAACGAGGAGCTGATCAAAATATCGACTTGGATGACAGCCAATAAGCTTACGCTTAACACTGACAAAACCTACTATATTATGTTTGGTAGCAGAGCAGGAGATGCACAAATTAACATTAAGATCGACAACACTCTAATTACAAGACATAATGAAGGCAAATTCCTAGGCCTATACCTTGACAACAACCTGAATTTTAGCACACATATCCAACACATAACCAACAAAGTATCCAAAACAGTTGGGATCCTCTCCAAGATACGATACTACGTGCCGCAAAATGCCCTTCTCACACTATACCACTCACTTATTTATCCATACCTCACCTATGCTATTTGTGCTTGGGGATCAACTGCAGCAACACACCTAAAGCCAATAATAACCCAACAAAAAGCTGCAGTAAGAATAATCACTAAATTCCATCCCTGTCAACACCCCCCCCCACTCTTCATAGATCTAAACTTACTCCCTGTTCAGTACATCCACACTTACTACTGTGCAATCTACATCTACAGGACCTTAAACTCCAATATCAACCTTGACCTAAAACGCTTTCTTGAAAGTTGTGACAGAACCCACAGGCATAACACCAGACACAAACATCACTACGACATTCCCCATGTCCGACTAAACCTTTACAAAAATTCAATGTATGTCAAAGGCCCTAAAATCTGGAACACCCTACCTGAGAACTGTAGAACTGCAGACACATTCATCACCTTCAAAACTACCATTAGAAAACATCTTATCTCCCTGATAAACCCCATCAACTAACTACGCGAATACCACCTGGTGGTTCACACTTACACTCACTAACCCATTTGACCATAAACAGAAATATCAATCTCAATCTTAAAATAATGAATCCTGTGATACTCCAATACTGAAACTATGTACTGTGCCAAAACAAAAGCATTCACATTGCTAAACTCACAAACTAGTATTTAGTCACTTAGCCATAATTTTAAAATAAAGAATTAAACTAAGTCTGCCCGAAATGCCTAGCCATGCTAGGCGTTCTAGTGGTACACTCTGTAATCATTATTTATCTACAAGTAAACCACACAACAACCAAATTCTGTAAATTCAACATTGTAATCTTTATAGAGAATAAACTTTGAATTTGAATTTGAATTTGAATCAATGAACCTTCCTTGAGGGGACCCTAGAGCTAGAACCTAACCAGCATCAAGGAACTTTCCTTAAGAGGAATCTACAGCTAGAACCTAACCAGCATCAAGGAACCTTCCTTGAGGGGACCCTAGAGCTAGAACCTAACCAGCATAAAGGAACCTTACTTGAGTGGAAACTAGAGCTAGATCCTAACCAGCATCAAGGAACCTTCCTAGAGAGGTCCCTAGAGCTGGAACCTAACCAGCATCAAGCAACCTTCCTTGAGAGGCCCTAGATCTAGAACCTAACTAGCATCAAGGCGCCTTCCTTGAGAGGACCCTAGTGCTAGAACCTACCCAGCATCTAGGCACCTTCCTTGAGAGGACCCTAGCGCTAGAACCTAACCAGCATCAAGGAACCTTCCTTGAGAGGAAACTAGAGCTATATCCTAACCAGCATCAAATAACCTTCCTTGAGAGGTCCCTAGAGCTAGAACCTAGCCAGCATCAAGCAACCTTCCTTGAGAGGCCCTAGAGCTAGAGCCTAACCAGCATGAAGGAACCTTACTTGAGAGGACCCTAGAGCTAGAACCTAACCAGCATCAAGAAACCTTCCATGAGAGGACCCTAGAGGTAGAACATAACCAGCATCAAGGAACCTTCCATGAGAGGACCCTAGAGGTAGAACATAACCAGCATCAAGGAACCTTTCTTTAGATGATCCTAGAGCTAGAACCTAACCAGCATAAAGGAACCTTCCTTGAGGGCACCCTGGAGCTAGAACCTAACCAGCATCAAGGAACTTTCCTTGAGAGGACCCTAGAGCTAGAACCTAACCAGCAACAAGTAACCTTCTTTGAGAGGACCTTAGAGCTATAACCTAACCAGCATCAAGTAACCTTCCTTGAGAGTACCCTAGAGCTAGAACCTAACCAGAATCAAGGATCATTCCTTCGAAGGACCTTAGAGCTAGAGCCTAACAAGCATAAAAAAACCTTCCTTGAGAGGACCCTAGAGCTAGAACCTAACCAGCATCAAGGAACCTAACTTGAGAGGACCCTAGAGCTAGAACCTAACCAGCATCAAGGAACCTTCCTTGAGAGGACCCTAGAGCTAGAACCTAACCAGCATCAAGAAACGTTCCTTGAGAGTACCCTAGAGCTAGAACCAAACCAGCATCAAGGAACCTCTCTTCAGAGGACCCTAGAGCTAAAACCTAACCAGCATCAGGGAACCTTCCTTTAGGGGACCCTAGAGCTAGAACCTAACCAGCATCAATGAACCTTCCTTGAGAGGTCCCTAGAGCTAGAACGTAACCAGCATCAAGGAACCTTCCTTGAGGACCCTAGAGAAAGAACCTAACCATCATCAATGAACCTTCCAAGAGAGGACCCTAGAGCTAGAACCTAACCAGTAACAAGGAACCTTCTTTGAGAGGACCCTAGAGCTATAACCTAACCAGCATCAAGGAACCTTCCTTGAGGACCCTAGAGCTAGAACCTAGCGAGCATCAATGAACCTTCCTTGAGAGGACCCTAGAGCTACAACCTAATCAGCATCAAGGAACCTTATTTGAGGACCCTAGAGCTAGAACCTAACCAGCAACAAGGAACCTTCCTTGAGAGGACCCTAGAGCTAGAACCTAACCAGCATCAAGGAACCTTCTTCAAAGGATCCTAGAGCTAGAACCTAACCAGCATCAAGGAACCTTCCTTGAGAGGACCCTAGAGCTAGAACCTACCCAGCATCAAGGAACCTTCCTTGAGAGGACCCTAGGGTTAGAGCCTAAATAGCATCAAGGAACATTCCTTGAGAGGACTCTAGAGCTATAACCTAACCAGCAACAAGGAACCTTCCTTGAGAGTTCCCTAGAGCTAGAACCTAACCAGCATCAAGGAACTTTCCTTTAGAGGACCCCAGAGCTAGATCCTAACCAGCATCAAGGAACCTTCCTTGAGGGGACCTTAGAGCTAGAACCTAACCAGCATCAAGGAAACTTCTTTTATAGGACTGTAGAGCTAGAACCTAACGAGAATCAAGGAACCTTCCTTGAGAGGACCCTAGAGCTAGAACCTAACCAGCATCAAGGAACCTTCCTTGAAAGGAAACTAGAGCTAGAACCTAACCAGCATCAAGGAACCTTTCTTGAGAGGTCCCTAGAGCTAGAACTTAACCATGATCAAGGAACCTTAACAGAGAGAACCCTAGAGCTAGAACCTAACCAGCATCAATGAACCTTCCTTGAGATGACCCTAGAGCTAGAACCTAACCAGCATCAAGGAACCTTCCTTGAGAGGACCCTAGAGCTAGAACCTAACCAGCATCAAGAAATCTTATTTGAGAGTACCCTAGAGCTAGAACGTAACCAGCATCAAGAAACCTTCCTTGACAGTACCCTAGAGCTAGAACCTAACCAGCATCAAGGAACCTTCCTTGAGGGGACCCTAGAGCTAGAACGTAACCAGCATCTCAAGGAACCTTCCTTAAGAGGACCCTAGAGCTAGAACCTAACCAGCATCAAGGAACCTTCCTTAAGAGGACCCTAGAGCTAGTACCTAACCAGCATCAAGGAACCTTCCTTGAGAGGACCCTAGAGCCAGAGAGTAACCAGCATCAAGGAACCTTACTTGAAATGACCCTAGAGCTATAACCTATCCAGCATCAAGGAACCTTCCTTGAGAGTACCCTAGAGCAAGAACGTAACCAGCATCAAGGAACCTTCCTTGAGAGGACCCTAGATCTAGAACCTAACCAGCATCAAGGAACCTTCCTTGAGAGGACCCTAGAGCTAGAACCTAACCAGCATCAAGGAACCTTCCT
Source organism: Cherax quadricarinatus (assembly GCF_038502225.1). Lineage (NCBI taxonomy): Eukaryota > Metazoa > Arthropoda > Malacostraca > Decapoda > Parastacidae > Cherax > Cherax quadricarinatus. The sequence continues at coordinate 42,447,305 of NC_091316.1, forward strand.
TGAGAGGACCCTAGAGCCAGTGCCTAACCAGCATCAAGGAACCTTACTTGAAAAGACCCTAGAGCTATAACCTATCCAGCATCAAGAAACCTTCCTTGAGAGTACCCTAGAGCTAGAACCTAACCTGCATCAAGGAACTTTTCTTTAGAGGATCCTAGAGCTAGAACCTAACCAGCATCAAGGAACCTTCCTTGAGGGGGCCCTCGAGCTAGAACCTAATCAGCATCAGGGAACGTTTCTTGAGGACCCTAGAGCAAGAACCTAACCAGCATCAACGAACCTTCCTTGAGAGGTCCGTAGAGCTAGAACGTAACCAGTATCAAAGAACGTTCCTTGGGAGGACAATATAGCTAGAACCTAAACAGCATCAAGGAACCTTCCTTGAGAGGACCCTAGAGCTAGAACCTAACCAGCATCAAGGAACCTTCCTTGACAGGACCCTAGAGTTAGAGCCTAAATAGCATCATGGAACATTCCTTGAAAGGACCCTAGAGCTATAACCTAACCAGCATCACGGAACCTTCCTTGAGAGTTCCCTAGAGCTAGAACCTAATCAGCATCAAGGAACCTTCCTTTAGAGGACCCAAGAGCTAGATCCTAACCAGCCTCAATGAACCTTCCTTGACGGGACCCTAGAGCTAGAACCTAACCAGCATCAAGGAAACTTCTTTTATAGGATACTAGAGCCAGAACATAACCAGAATCAAGGAACCTTCCTTGAGAGATCCCTAGAGCTTGAACCTAACCAGCATCAAGGAACCTTCCTTGAGAGGAAACTAGAGCTAGAACCTAACCAGCATCAAGGAACCTTCCTTGAGAGGACCCTAGAGGTAGAACCTAACCAGCAACAAGGAACCTTCCTTGAGAGGACCCAGGAGCTATTACCTATTCAGCATCAAGGAACTTTCCTTGAGAGTACCCTAGAGCTAGAACCTAACCAGCATCAATGATCCTTCCTTCAAAGGACCCTAGAGCTAGACCTAACCAGCATCAAGGAACCGTCCTTAAGAAGACCCTAGAGCTAGAACGTAACCAGCATCAAGGAACCTTCCTTTAGAGGACCCTAGAGCTAGAACCTAACCAGCATCAATGAACCTTTCTTGAGGGGACCCTAGAGCTAGTACCTAACCAGAATCAAGGAACATTCCTTAAGAGGACCCTAGAGCTAGAACCTAACCAGCACCAAGGAACCTTCCTTGAGAGGACATGTGAGCTAGAACCTAACCAGCATCAAGGAAGCTTCCTTGAGTGGAAACTAGTGCTAGATCCTAACCAACATCAAGGAACCTTCCTTGAGAGGTCCCTAGAGCTGGAACCTAACCAGCATCAAGCAACCTTCCTTGAGAGGCCCTAAATCTAGAACCTAACTAACATCAAGGAACCTTATTTGAGAGGACCCTAGTGCTAGAACCTAACCAGCATCATGGAACCTTCCTTGAGAGGACACTAGTGAAAGAACCTAACCAGCATCAAGGAACCTTTCTTTAGATAATCCTAGAGCTAGAACCTAACCAGCATCAAGGAACCTTCCTTGAGGGCACCCTAGAGCTAGGACCTAACCAGGATCAAGGAACCTTCCTTGAGAGGACCCAAGAGCTAGAACCTAACCAGCAACAAGTAACCTTCCTTGAGAGGACACTAGAGCTATAACCTAACCAGCATCAAGAAACCTTCCTTGAGCGTACCCTAGAGCTAGAACCTAACCATCATCAAGGATCCTTCCTTCGAAGGACTTTAGAGGTAGAGCCTAACAAGCAACAAGGAACCTTCCTTGAGAGGACCCTAGAGCTAAAACCTACCCAGAATCAAGGAACCTTTTTTGAGAGGACCCTAGAGCTATAACCTAACCAGCATCAAGGAACCTTCCTTGAGAGTACCCTAGAGCTAGAACCTAGCCAGCATCAAGGAACCTTCCTTGAGAGGACCCTAGAGCTAGAGCCTAACCAGCATAAAGAAACCTTCCTTGAGAGGACCTTAGAGCTAGAACCTAACCTGCATCGAGAAACCTTCCTTGAGAGGACCCTAGAGCTAGAACCTAACAGCATCAAGGAACCTTCCTTGAGAGAGCCCTTGAGCTAGAACAGAACGAGCATCAAGGAACTTTCTTTGAGTGGTCCCTAGAGCTAGAACCTAACTAGCATCATGGAAGCTTCCTTCAGACGTCCTTAGAGCTAGAACCTAACCAGCATCAAGGAAGCTTCTCTGATAGGACCCTAGAGCTATAACCTAACCAGCATCAAGGAACCTTCTTTGAGAGTACCCATGAGCTAGAACCTAACCAACATCAAGGAACCTTCTTTCAAAGGACCCTAGAGCTAGAACCTAACCAGCATCAAGGAACCTTTCTAGAAAGGGCGCTAGAGCTAGAACCTAACCAGCATCAAGGAAAATTCATTGAGAGGACCTTAGAGCTAGAGCCTAACCATCATCAAGAAGCCTTCCTTGAGAGGACCCTAGAGCTAGAACCTAACCAGCATCAAGGAACCTTCATTGAGGGGACCCTAGAGGTATAACCTAACCAGCATCAATGAACCTTCCTTGAGAGGACCCTAGAGCTAGAACCTAACCAGCAACAAGGAACCTTCTTTGAGAGGACCCTAGAGCTATAACCTAACCAGCATCAAGGAACCTTCCTTGAGAGGACCCTAGAGGTATAACCTAACCAGCATCAAGGAACCTTCCTAGAGAGGACCCTAGAGCTAGAACCTAACCAGCAACAAGGAACCATCTTTCAGAGGACCCTAGAGCTAGAACCTAACCAGCACCATGGAACCTTCCTTCAATGAACACTAGAGCTAGAACCTAACCAGCATCAAGGAACCTTCCTTGAGAAGATCCTAGAGCTAGAACCTAACCAGCATCAAGGAACCTTCCTTGAGAGGACCTTAGAGCTAGAGCCTAAATACCATCAAGGAACCTTCATTGAGAGGACCCTAGAGCTTGAACCTAACCAGCATCAAGGAAGCTTCTCTGAAAGGAACCTTGAGCTATAACCTAACCAGCATCAAGGAACCTTCCATGAGAGTACCCTAAAGCTAGAACCTAAAAAGCATTAAAGGAACCTTCCTTCAATGAACCCTAGAGCTAGAACCTAACCAGCATCAAGAAACCTTCTTAGAGAGTACACTAGAGCTAGAACCTAACCAGCATCAAGGAACCTTCCTTCAAAGGACCCTAGAGCTAGAACCTAACCATCATCAAGGAACATTCCTTGAGAGAAACCTTGAGCTAGAACCTAACCAGCATAAAGGAACCTTCCTTGAGAATACCCTAGAGCTAGAACCTAACCAGCAATGAGGAACCTTCCTTGAGAGGACCCTAGAGCTATAACCTAACCAGCATCAAGGAACCTTCCTTGAGGACCCTAGAGCTAGAACCTAACCAGCATCAAGGAACCTTCCTTGAGAGTACCCTAGAGCTAGAACCTAACCAGCATCAAAGAACCTTCCTCGAGAGGACGTTAGAGCTAGAACCTAGCCAGCATCAAGGAATCTTCCTTCAAAGGACCCTAGAGCTAGAGCCTGACCAGGATCAAGGAACCTTCCTTGAGAGGACCCTAGAGCTAGAACCTAACCAGCATCAAGGAACCTTCCTTCAGAGGACCCTAAAGCTAGAACCTAACCAGCATCAAGGAAGCTTCTCTGAGAGGACCCTAGAGCTATAACCTAACCAGCATCAAGGAACCTTCCTTCAAAGGACCCTAGAGCTAGAACCTAACCAGCATCAAGGTACCTTTCTTGAGAGGACCCTAGAGCTAGAACCCATCCAGCATCAAGAAACCTTCCTTCAGAGGACCCTAGAACTACAACCTAACCAGCATCATGGAACCTTCCTTGTGAAGACCCTAGAGCTAGAGCCTAACCATCATCAAGAAACCTTCCTTGAGTAGACCCTAGAGCTAGAACCTAACCAGCATCAAAGAACCTTCCATGAGAGGACCTTAGAGCTAGAGCCTAACCAGCATTAAGGAACCTTCCTTGAGAGGACCCTAGAGCTAGAACCTAACCAGCATCAAGGAACCTTCCTTGAGGACCCTAGAGCTAGAACCTAACTAGCATCAAGAAACCTTCCTTGAGACGATCCTAAAGCTAGAACCTAACCATCATCAAGGGACGTTCCTTGAGAGGACCCTAGAGCTAGAACCTATACAGCATCAAGGAAACTTCTTTAGGGGACACTAGAGCTAGAACCTAACCAGCATCAAGGAACCTTTCTTTAGAGGACCCTGGAGCTTGAACCTAGCCAGCATCAAGGTACCTTCCTTGAGATGACCCTAGAGCTAGAACATAACCAGCATCAAGAAACCTTCCTAGAGAGGACCCCAGAGCTGAGCCTAATCAGTATCAAGGAAGCTTCCTTATGAGGACACTAGAGGTAGAACCTAAGCAGCATCAAGGAACCTTTCTTTAGAAGACCCTGGAGCTTGAACATAAACAGCATCAAGTAACCTTCCTTAAGAGGACCCTAGAGCAAGAACCTAACCAGCATCAAGGAACCTTCCTTGAGAGGACCCTAGAGCTAGAGCCTAACCAGCATCAAGGAACCTTCTTGAGAGGACCCACAGAGCCAGAGCCTAACCAGCATCAAGGAACCTTACTTGAAAGTACCCTGGAGCTATAGCCTAACCAGCTTCAAGGATCCTTTCATGAGAGTACCCTAGAGCTAGAACCTAACCAGCATCAAGGAACCTTCCTTTAGATTACCGTAGAGCTAGAACCTAACAAGCATCAAGAAACCTTCCATGAGAGGGCACTAGAACTAGAACCTAAGGAGCATCAAGGAACCTTCCTTTAGAGGAACCTAGAGTTAGAACCTAACCAGCATCAAGGAACCTTCCTTAAGAGGACCCTACAGCTAGAACCTAACCAGCAACAAGGAACCTTCCTTGACAGGAAACTAAAGTTAGATAAAAACCAGCATCAAGGAACCTTCCTTGAGAGGTCCCTAGAGCTAGAACCTAACCGGCATCATGCAACCTTCCTTGAGAGGCCCTTGAGCTAGAACTTAACTAACATCAAGGAACCTTCCTTGAGAGGACCCTAGTGCTAGAACCTAACCAGCATCAAGGAACCTTCCTTGAGAGGAAACTAGAGCTAGATCCTAACCAGCATTAACGAACCTTGTTTGAGAGGTCCCTAGAGCTAGAACCTAACCAGCATCAAGCAACCTTCCTTGAGAGGCCCTAGAGCTACAGCCTAACCAGCACCAAAGAACCTTACTTGAGAGGACCCTAGAGATAGAACCTAACCAGTATCAAGAAACCTTCCTTGAGAGTACCCTAGAGCTAGAACCTAACCAGCATCAAGGAACTTTTCTTTAGAGGATCCTAGAGCTAGTACCTAACCAGCATCAAGGAACCTCCCTTGAGGGGACCCTAGAGCTAGATCCTAACCAGCATCAATGAACCTTCATTGAGAGGTCCATAGAGCTAGAACGTAACGAGCATCAAGGAACCTTCCTTGAGAGGACCCTAGAGCTAGAACCTAACCAGCATCAAGGAACCTTCCTTGAGGACCCTCGAGCTAGAACCTAACCAGCATCAATGAACTTTCCTTGAGAGGTCCCTAGAGCTAGAAAGTAACCAGCATCAAGAAACCTTCCTAGAGAGTACTCTAGAGCTAGAACATAACCAGCATCAAGGAACCTTCTTTGAGAGGACCCTAGAGCTAGGACCAACACAGCATCAAGGCACCTTCCTTGAGGGGACCCTAGAGCTAGAACCTATCCAGCATCAAGGAAACTTCCTTTAGAGGACCCTAGAGCTAGAATCTAACCAGCATCAAGGAACCTTCCTTGAGAGTACCCTAGAGCTAGAACCTAACCAGCATCAAGGAACCTTCCTTGAGAGGAAACTAGAGCTAGAAGCTAACCAGCATCAAGGAACCTTCCTTGAGAGGTCTCTAGAGCTAGAAGCTAACCAGCATCAAGGAACCTTCCTTGCGAGGTCTCTAGAGCTAGAACCTAACCAGCATCAAGGAACCTTCCTTGAGGACCCTAGAGCTTGAGCCTAACTAGCATCAAGAAACCTTCTTTGAGACGACCCTAAAGCTAGAACCTAACCAGCATCAAGGGACCTTCCTTGAGAGGACCCTAGAGCAAGAGCCTAATCGGC
>NC_091316.1:42453516-42509120 GCF_038502225.1 Cherax quadricarinatus
CTTTATTTACTACAAGTACATGTACAAGGTATACAGTCCTAGTTGACAACAATGACATACTACTATATAGAAACTCCCTTGTTATGCTGTGCATGTCGGGCAAATTAGGTCAGTGTCCCAGGATGCGACCCACACCAGTCGACTAACACCCAGGTACCCATTTTACTGATGGGGAACATAGACAACAGGTGGAAAGAAACAGGTCCAATGTTTCTACTCTGGCTGGGAATCGAACCCAGGCCCTCGACGTGTGAAGCGAGAGCGTTAACCACCAGGCCACCAGATTCAGAAAGGATATAGGAAAGCACTGGTTTGGTAATAGAGTTGTGGATGAGTGGAACAAACTCCCGAGTACAGTTATTCAGGCTAAAACGTTGTGTAGTTTTAAAAATAGGTTAGATAAATACATGAGTGGGTGTGGGTGGGTGTGAGTTGGACCTGACTAGCTTGTGCTGCTGGGTCTGGAGCAGTGCTCCATCCTTGAGTGGAGATGATCAACCTGGGTGGGTCATTGGTCTAATCCGGGGGGGGACATGGACCTGCTCCGCATGGGTCAGTAGGCCTGTTGCACTGTTCCTTGTTTCTTATGTTCTTATGAATTCAGGGATCTTTAAGGTGCAGGCAGGGATACTAATACCATCTTTAAGGTGCAGGCAGGGATACTAATACCATCTTTAAGGTGCAGGCAGGGATACTAATACCATCTTTAAGGTGCAGGCAGGGATACTAATACCATCTTTAAGGTGCAGGCAGGAATACTAATACCATCTTTAAGGTGCAGGCAGGGATACTAATACCATCTGAATACTTGCAGGAATAAGTCCTTCACCGCAGGTTAAATTACCACCACCAGATGTAGACCAAACAAAATATAAACTTTGACAGATGGATTATTGTCACACCCTGTGTCATTATATATTGGAGTGCGATAAAATTAATGAATGTTCAAGAAATGGCAAGGTATTTTATCCACAGTGGTACGTATATTACAGACCATGTGTGTGTGTGTGTGTGTGTGTGTGTGTGTGTGTGTGTGTGTATGTGTGTGTACTCGCCTATATGTACTCACCTATATGTGGTTGCAGGGGTCGATTCATAGCTCCTAGCCCCGCCTCTTCACTGGTCGATACTAATTCACTCTCTCCCTGCTCCATGATATTTGTCATACCTCTTCTTAAAGCTATTTATGGAACTTGCTTCCACTACTTCACTCTCCAGGTTATTCCAGTTCCTGACAACTCTAAGACTAAAGAAATACTTCCTAACATCCCTATGACTCATCTGGGTTTGCAGTTTCCAAATGTGTCCTCGTGTTTCTGTATCCCATCTCTGAAACATTCGATCCTTGTCCACGTTGTCAATGCCTCTTAGTATTTTATACGTTGTTATCATGTCCCCTCTATCCCTCCTATCCTCTAGTGTCATCAGGTTGGTTCCCTTAACCTCTCATCATAAGACATACCCCTCAGTTCCGGAACTAATCGTGTTGCAAATTTTTGCACTTTCTCCAATTTCTTGACGTGTTTGACTAAGTGAGGGTTCCATACTGGCGCTGCATAATCCAGTATAGGCTTTACGTACACTGTGTACAATGTCGTGAATGACTCCTTACTCAGATGTCTAAACGCCAGTCTCAGGTTTGCCAATCTCCCATATGCTGCAGCAGTTATTTGATTGATGTGTGCCTCAGGGGACATGTTCGTTATGATGCTTACCCCAAGATCCTTTTCTTTAACTGACGTTTGCAGCTGTTGGTTTCCTAACCTGTACTCCGTCTGCGGTCTTCTGTGTCCTTCCCCAATCTTCATGACCTTACACTTACTGGGGTTAAACTCCAGGAGCCATTTCTCGGACCATACTTGTAGTTTGTCCAGATCCCCTTGTAATCTTAACTGATCCTCTCCCACTTGTATTCTCCTCATCAGTTTCACATCATCAGCGAACAGTGACACTTCTGAATCTATTCCTTCCACCACGTCATTCACGTATACAAGAAACAGCACCGGGCCTAGGACTGACCCTTGTGGAACCCCACTTGACACATTCGCCCACTCCGACACTTCAGCACGTACCAACACACGTTGTTTCCTTCCTGTCAGGTATTCTCTGATCCATTCCAGTACTTTCCCCTTTATTCCTGCATGCTCCTCTAATTTTTGCACCAGTCTCTTGTGTGGTACTGTGTCAAAAGCCTTCTTGCAATCTAAGAAGATGCAATCTACCCATACCTCTCTCTCATGTCTTACTTCTGTTACCTTATCGTAGAACTCAAGTAAATTTGTGACACAGGATTTCCCATCTCTGAAGCCATGCTGACTGTCATGTATGAGCTCAATCTTTTCAATGTGTTCCACTGCTTTTCTCCTGATAATCTATTCCATGACTTTACATGCTATACAAGTCAGTGACACTGGTCTGTAGTTTAATGCTGCCTGTCTGTCCCCTTTCTTAAAAATTGGAACTACATGTGCTGTCTTCCACACCTCAGGCAAGTGCCCTGTTTCGATAGATTTACTGAAGATTGCTGCTAGTGGCACACACAGTTCCTCTGCTCCCTCTCTCAGTATCCATGGAGATATGTTATCTGGGCCCACCGCCTTTGAGGTATCGAGTTCGTCTAGCAGTTTCTTCACCTCTACCTTGGTTATGTGTATTGTGTCCAGCACCTGCTGGTGCACCCTACCTCCACAGTTTGCTGGAAGCATTCCTGACTCTATTGTGAATACTTCTCTAAATCTTTTGTTTAGTTCATCACATACTTCTTGGTCACTCTTCGTCAGCTTCCCTCCTTCTTTCCTCAGTCTGATTACCTGGTCCTTGACTGTTGTTTTTCTCCTAATGTGACTGTATAACAACTTTGGTTCAGATTTGGCTTTTGATGCTATGTCGTTCATGTATTGCCTCTGGGCCTCTCTCCTTATCCTTGCATATTCGTTTCTGGTTCTTCTGCTCATCTCCTTGTTTTCTTGAGTCCTTTGCCGTCTATACCTTTTCCATGCTCTCGCACACTTGGCTTTGGCCTCTTTACACCTCCAATTAAACCATGGGCTCACTCTGGTCTTACCAGTTTTTCTGTTGCCCTTTTGTATGAACCTTTCCTCTGCCCCCCTGCACTTAGTGGTTACTATTTCCATCATTTCATTTACTGTCTTTCCATCTAGTTCTCTTTCCCACTGCACTTCATGCAGGAAACTTCTCATTCCTATATAGTCCCCTTTTTTGAAGTTTGGTTTCTCTCATTGTTCTCGTGCTACTGAATTCTCCACTGTTAGCTCAACAAGATATTCAAAACTCAGGACATCATGATCACTAGCGCCAAGGGGTCTTTCGTGGGTGATATCCCTTATGTCTGAACTATTCAAGGTGAATATGAGATCCAGCCTTGCTGCAACATCCTCTCCTCTCTCTCTGGTTGTATCTCTAACATGTTGATGCATGAAGTTCTCCAATGCAGTCTCCAACATCTTAGCCCTCCATGTTTCTGGTCCCCCATGTGGCTCTAGGTTTTCTCAGTCAATCTCTTTATGATTGAAATCCCCCATTATAAGCAATTTTGTCCTACCCATATGAGCCCTCCTGGCCACTTCAGCTAGTGTATCCACCATTGCCCTATTGTGCACATCATACTCTTCTCTTGTCCTCCTGCTGTTAAGTGGTGGGTTATACATCACTGCTATCATCACCTTTGGACCACCAGTCTGAAGTGTTCCTACAATGAGGTCGTCTGTTTCCCTTCTTTCCATTCCTCCCATCTCCTCAAAACTCCACTGGTTTTTTATGAGCAATGCTACTCCTCCCCCTCCTCTGTTCTCTCTGTCTTTCCTCATAATCTGATATCCAGGTGGAAAAATTGCATCTGTTATCATCCCTGTAAGTTTTGTCTGTGTTAGTGCTACAATGTCAGGTGCTGCATCAATGATGCGTTCTTGCCACTCTTCACTCATATTTGTTATTCCATCTGCATTGGTGTACCATACCTTTAGCTTCTTTTCCATTACTGTATTTTGGGAGATGGAAGAGGAAGGTGCAGGCTGGGAGGGTGGGAGGTAGGGCACAATATTATGGGAGGCTGCTGTGACTGTGGAATTAGTGCTTAGGGGGTGGTGGCTATGGAGTGAGGTTTGTTTCTGTTTACTGTGCTTGGTTGATATGTGGTGACAGGGGTTGAGAGGTTTCTGTAAGCATTTGTGTTTGATGTTCCCCCAAAGGCTGAGTTTTCCTGTCTGTCATTGCCTGTCCTGTCTCTCTTTCCTTCCACTGGTTCTGTCTTGCTCTCACTTTTAGTTGTTCCCTTTCCTTTCGTGTTCTGTCTCGATTGAGGAACACTTTTTGATAATCTGGAGAGTCCTTTAACAGTGGTTTCTGTTGTAGTATCCTGTTCCGTACCACATCTGTCTTGAATGTCAATCTGATTGGTCGATTTTTTTCCCTCAAATACCCCCCAAGTCTGTGAAAACTTTCTACCTGAGACATGTCCCTCTCTCCGGTTGTAATGATGTTCTTAATCTCTGTTTTCTCCCAATGCTTTCTTTCATCATAGGTCTGCCCTTCAGCCTCCTGAAGCCCATGAATAATTATTGATCTCTCCCTCTCCTCTTCCCATTTCTTTTCCCTCTGTATCTCTGGATCTGATTTAAGCATCTCCTTTGCTGTTTCCCTAATCATCTCCCAGACACCATGATGGCCTGATATTACTGCTGTAAAAGACTGCTTAGATCCATCCCCTCCTTCAGTCCCCTCGCTGCCTGCTGATGCTCCCATTTCAGTCATCTTGTTCCTTTTGGACCTCATCTTTAGATCCTGCTTCAGCACATCCATTTCTTTCTCCAATCTCTGTATCTTTGCCTCAGCTACTACAGCTCGTGATTCCCACTTCTTCCTCTCTGCAGATATTTGCTCTAACATGTTATTGCAAAGCTTGTTTAACCTTTTCTCCCATTGTTGTTCCATTTTGTTCTTGAGCCGTTCTACCCATTCTTCCTTTTCTGACCAGCCATCATCGGTTCCCTTGCCTTTACGTCCTCCCTTTTGAGAGCCCATTTTGTTTTTATCCTGTTGGGATGTTCTAGCTGCTTCAGCTTATTGTAAAAATGTGTGTGTGTGTTGGGGGGATTTATGAGCTAATGTGTTTGGTTAGGTTAGGTTTGTGTGTGTGTGTGTGTGTGTGTGTGTGTATGTGTGCGTGTGTACTCACCTAATTGTACTCACCTAATTGTGGTTGCAGGGGTCGAGACTCAGCTCCTGGCCCCGCCTCTTCACTGATTGCTACTAGGTTCTCTCTCTGCTTCCTGAGCTTTATCATACCTCTTAAAACTATATATGGTTCCTGCCTCCACTACATCACTTGTTAGGCTATTCCACTTCCTGACTATTCTATGACTGAAGAAATACTTCCTAACATCCCTCTGACTCGTCTGAGTCTTCAGCTTTCAATTGTGAGGTCTCGTTGAAGTCCTGCTTGGTTCTCATCTGTTTCTGTGTCCCCATATCTCTAGGATTGACCCCTGTGGGACCCCACTCGTCACAGGTGGAACAATCCAACATACAAGCCACAGCCCGGCTGGTCAGGAACCAACTGTCTCTGTCTACCTTAGTCCCTCTAGGATCTATTCTAACACATTTTCTAGGTCAGTATAGAACAAGCGACCTTTGTATGTCTGATGAAGTTCGGAGTAATTGAAATCATGTCTCCCTCGGGTGTCAGGACTTATATGCGCCTGATCCCGCCTGTCCTCGTTCCAGGTGTTCCACCAATGCCTCTTTTCTGTCTCCTTTTTTAAAAATAGGAGCTACATTTGCGGTCTTCCATACCTCAGGTAGTTCATCAGTCCGATTTCCCTCAACCTTTCTTTGTAGGACATTCCCCGAGACATTCCCGGGCTGTGGTTCGGATGTCAGCTTGCATGCGGCCAGCAGTAACAGCCTGGTTGATCAGACCCTGATCCACCATAAGGCCTGGTCTGATGGGCCACAGAGGCGTTGACCCCCGAAACCCTCTCTAGGTAAACTCCAGGCCACCGGGCCTGGTGTCTGTGCGTGTGCCCTTGTGTACTCACCTAATTGTGCGTGTGTGTGTGTGCGTGCACTCGTGTGGGTGTATGACCCACTTAATATTTGTATTTATAACTCATTACAATTGTGACCGGGTGTGGAGGCGTCAGTGGCTCATTACTTTGTAATTTGTTCATGATCGTAACCATGAATAGGAGTGTAGATGGTTCATTACCTTTGTAACTTGCCATAATTATGACCAGATCTACCATGAGTTCATTAATTTTGTAATTAGTTCAGCTATCATAACTTTGAGGTCAGGTACCTCTGTATTCTTTTGACTACCGCCCACAGGATGGGTGTGGGGTGCATAATAAAGATATTAAATTAACTAACACTGCACGTGGTGTCTTGAAGAGAGGGACCAGAGGTATCTAGGTTTGCTTAGGTAGAATCAAGGGATTTCTAGTAGCATATTCTCCACTTCCAAGTAAGTCAGTCCTTTGTGCATGTAGTTAGGAATTTCTTGCAAGGTCAATTTACATATGGAAATGTGTCCTAAAAGCCATTTGTGAGATTGAGATGACTAATTTCAGGGTGTCTGTGTCTACAGTCTTCAAGAAGGTGCTGGACAGGCATCTAAAGTCAGTACCTGACCAGCTGGGCTGTGCTTCGTACGTCGGGTTGTGTGCAGCCAACAGTAACAGTCTGGTTGATCAGACCCTGAGCGACTACGAGGCCTGGTCACAGACCGGGCCACGGGGGCGTTGACCCCTGAAACCCTCTCCAGGTATACATTACTTGCAAGGGTGAGTATCACACAAGGAGGCTCCATACACAATTTCCACAAATGCAATGCCCCAAGATCTGGAACTCATTAACCGAGCCAGCAAGAGGTCCTCTGCCTGTCACTCAATTTACAACTGTTATTGAAAACTATAACTATACAAACACTACATTATACCTGAAATCATAGAACCAGTTCGAAACTACTCGAGCAATCCAGTTAACTTAACATCAATACACACTTAAAATTGTACTATTGCAAATTGTGCTAATTGTAATAATTTTTTGGTACTTCTCATTGAGAAGGGACACCTTCACTGAGTAACTCCCTGGCATAAGGAATATATCACTTAAAGTTCTAAACTTGACACAGGCCGTCACATCGTAAACTGAGGGTAACAGTATATAACTGTCCGCAGACTTCACTTCAGAATAAACCTCAAGCTGGTTCAGGAGTTTCTACAACACAATTCTCTATCCAAGTGAGAATAAGGTGGAGTACTGGAGGGGTAGCTCAGTCAATGCACACTGAGTCGGCAGGGAGAGCGAACTGAATTAACACAGTTAATCCCTACATGACATCAACTCGCCAAAGGGGAGAGGGAAGAGTAGACTAAACTACCCTCCAAGGGCATACCTTGTTTCAACTCTTAGCCAGCTGTTACCTACCTACCCAACACATTACTCAAAATACATAAATATATATATAGACATCATACCCGGGTATATTCCTAAATCAGATAATATTATAAACTAGTGGAATCTTTAATTTAGCTAATATTAAAGAAACCCCGAGTATAATATTAAATGGATAACACATATAAATTAATCTCATTATGACCTTGGTCATAACAGTTCTCCTCCACCAACTCTTCCACATCCTCCCCACTAACCTCCAACCCCAAGGACTTCCCCAATGCCACAATTGATTCCACAACTGGCATACGCTTCTCAGGGTTAGCCTCAAATCCTTCAAAATCCCTTTTGTCTACACATTCTGGCCACAGTTTCTTCCAAGCAGAGTTCAAAGTCCTCTTAGTCACTCCCTCCCAAGCCTTACCTATAAGGTTTACACAACTGAGGATACTAAAGTGATCTTTCCAAAACTCTCCTAGAGTCAATCGAGTGTATGAGGTCACTTCAAAGCACTGTGAGGGAAAAGTTCAATAGATAGGAGTAGCGATATAGTAACAATAGTTTCATTGCCGGCTGCTTGTTAAGGTAGGGTCAGTCTAGCTCCCGCTATTCCCGCCTTTTTTCCCCCACCCCGAAAGTGACAGTTTGACTGCCGGCTGCTTGTTAAGGAAGGGTCAGTCTAGCTCCCGCTATCCCTTCCCCTCCTTCTTCCCCCCCCCCGAAAGGTGACGTGTGGGGCTCCGGTCCAAACAGTAATCACTAGACTCAGCTCCCAGCACTACTGTAAGTACATGCCTGCCTTGTATTCTAGTGGATTTATTGGTCAAAAGCTTCACTTTTGACCAATAATAAACTTAGTCCTTTCAGTCTTGCTCTAAGTTGACTGTTGTAATAATCACCACATCTTTTAGGTATTGTACTTATCATGGAGAGTGATTTCTTAAGCAGTGGGTAACCTGTCTATCTTTCCAGCTTGGATGACAGAGAGGGTCACCTGCCAATCAACGAGTAGAATTGAAGGAGACGGACTAACGTTCTGAGATGTCCCAAATTTTGATCCACTTGCCTGTTTGTGTATGCAAGTAGCAGGATATAACCCCTCATCATTGCAGTGGAGAAAACCTGCTTTCCTGTCATTTGGAAGGATTATTGAAAGCTAGAAAATCTGTGAAGAACGAGCCGGTGGGTTGTCATCAACACCTGCGACCCCCCCCCACATCATCAGCAACGGCTACGATTTCAACAACATGCAGTGTCACCAACACCAGACACCCACGTTTTATATACATTTATATTAGCGTTGAATTCAGTTATCATTTATATTTTTAATTTTTCATTTTCTTTAATGTAGGATCAATATTTCATATTTAAGTGTTTTATATTTTATATTTTCTAAATAATAAAGTGTTTATGTTTGTCAGTTTTTGTTCTTTTTTTATTCATTAATTTTCCTGAGGAGCCAGCTTTGGTAATACTGTCTGAAGTTATTACAGAGCTGAGTAAACCTTCACAAGTGGCGACCTTGCCTGGATCAACTCTACTGAATTAAGATTCAATTCCATCTCGAATCTGCCATTGGAACTTCAACGCCGCATACCACAGACGGTTACCAACAGCCATGAGTAATCATTCTCTATGGTAGGACTACAGTACAGGTATTTAAAAGATTTGGTGATTGTTATAGTCTCAATTTATTGTAAGTCAAGTCAGGCAGGATATAATATTTAATTCTGCCACCTTTTTGTTCGAGCTTGAAACACTTTGGAGGATTAGACTCTAGGGACCCGAGATTTTCAAGTGGCAATTTGTTTCATTGAGCTCTTTATTATATCAAGGGAACTGTCGTAGGACACTCTTGATTTGTTGGTGAGAAGATTGGATGGTCAAGGGACCCCATTCTACTTACTGTTTGCTCGGAGCCGGCATAGAACCCTTCGTTTTCATTAATTCATATTGTTTAATTGAAGTAAGGATCGAACCCTCTGATTTATTTACAGTTTGAGCAGAGCAGGAATTGAACCCTCCGTTTTCTTTAATACTCGTTTCATTTTCCCTTGGTAGTTTAAGTTATTCTTGCAAATATGGAGGAATACCAGTTTTGGATGAACGCTGGAAGTAAGTAAGTAAGTTTATTCAGGTATACACAAATACAGTTACATAGAATTATCATACATAGCAGCATATGTGTAGAGAACCTAGGATAACCCAAAAAAGTCAGACAGAGTGACTTATTTCCATTGGGGTCCTAAGTAAGTTAGGAATAACAGAAAAATTTAGAATCTTTCATTAGTGCTAAAATCCAGGAAAGAATTGAAAAGGAGAGATTGAGAATCGAAAGAGAAGAGGAAAAGGAGAGATTGAGAATCGAAAGAGAAGACAAAAAAGAGCGTGATAGACTTGATCGTGAGGAAAGAGCTAGAGAACGTGAGAAAAGAGCTAAAGTACGTGAGGAACAAGTTAAATTAAGGGAACTTGAGGAAAGAGCAAAGGATAGAGAATATGAGTTAAGGGAGAGAGAAAAGGATCGTGAGCTCGAACAAGCTCGCCTTGAATTAGAGAATAAAAAGTTAACTTTCTCACAACAGCAATTAGATGAAGGAGTAATGGAACAACGTGCAGCTAGTGCACATATTCCAACACCTAATTTACCTCCCTTCACAGAGGGTGAAGACATAACTTCATACATTATCAGGTTTGAAAATACCGCTACCCTCTGTGAATGGCCTGCTGACACCTGGGCTACCAGGTTAGGAATGTTATTTTCTGGTACAGCCTTGAATATCTATGCAACTTTGTCGCAGGATATCATATGTAATTATAACCTACTAAAGAAGGCAATCCTCAAAGCATATCAAAAAACCACTAATTCTTACAGGAAAGATTTCAGGTATGCCACCTTACAGCCTGGCCAGAACTTTCAACAGTTACAGGTAACACTTTTCGTTTGTTCGACTTTTGGATAGAGAGTTCAGGAATTGATCAGTTATGAATCTCTTAGAGACTTCATGGTTGCTGACCAGTTCCTGACAGCTCTTCCTCACCAGATACGAACATTCATTAGAGAACGTAACCTGATTAAAGCTGAGGAAGTTGCTGAGGCTGCTGACCTGTATGCTGAGGCTCACAATTCCTATAAAGACCTAAAGGGATCGAACCCTAAGGGCAAGGGTTCATCAGACCTTAAGAAATCAAAGCCTCTAGTGGAAAGTAAAGTGACTTCTTTTATTCCTGTTTGTCATTTGTGTGGTGTTAAGGGACATAAACGTCCAGATTGTCCTTCTAAGAAGGTCCAAAAAGTTGGAAGATGTTTTAAAGACTGTAATGACCAAGCACCCTTCTGTTCAGGAACAGTTAATGGACTTAATGTATCTACCATTTTACGAGACACCGGATGCACATGTATAGTCATTTCTGATAAGCTGTTCCCTAATCTTAAAGAAACTCATTCCTCTGCTATACTTTCAGACTATTTGGGCCATTGTTGTGATAGAAACACAGGCCTTATCTCTAGGCTTTATCGAACATAGAATCTTCATAGTACTCCTGCAACAAAATATAATGACTAGTACATCTAATAACTGCTTCTACAGGGATGGTGATGTCTTGCATATGTCAAGAGAAAAGTTATAACTACAGGCCACATATTTAAACTCACCATGTAATCTGCATCACTAATATATTGATATAAAAGAAGAGAAACACACACCATGTGTTGGTGCCCATGACACACACCAAACTGTTGTTGTTGTTGTTAAGGGCCCCGAGAGGTTGTGCAGTATTATCCTGTTGCTGCTCCTCACAGGAGCAGTATCACTACAATCTCCCCCTTCTAAAATATCAGAGACAGTAATCTCCCAAACTGTTAGGTGGGCGACGTACACGTCCCGACCTTCGTAGCCCTTGAGCCTCTTCACCAGGTTCAATATTTTCCAGCGGGGTTTGACTAACTGCTGGAGCAGAATCCTCTATTTCTGTAGGGGTAGTCTCAAGGGGCTTTCCAGGAGAAAACGAAGCATCTTTCACATCTATTGGTGTATCTTGAGATTCCACACTAATGGGGATTTCAACTGGGGCTAAATGTCTTGTAGATACTGTAGTCTCTTCACCATTTTGGTAGCGAATGTGGGCATAATGTGGATTAGCTTCCAAGAGCTCTACCTCTTCCACTAAAGGATCCGTCTTGTTCATCCTACGGTGACTCTTCAGGAGAACGGGTCCAGGATGACATAACCAAGTGGGCACGGAGGCTCCCATAGAGGAACGACGTGAATAGTTGAGGAGTCTTTCATGAGGGGTTGCATTAGTAGCTGTGCACAGCAATGAACTAATAGAGTGAAGAGCATCAGGTAGGACAGGTAGGACTGCTCCTGTGGGGAGCAGCAACAGGATAATACTGCACCACCTCTCGGGGCCCTTAACAACAACAACAGTTTGGTGTGTGTCATGGGCGCCAACACATGGTGTGTGAGTCTCTTCTTTTATATCAATATATTAGTGATACAGATTACATGGTGAGTTTAATATGTGGCCTGTAGTCATAACTTTTCTCTTGACATATGCAAGACATCACCATCCCTGTAGAAGCAGTTATTAGATGTACTAGTCATTATATTTTGTTGCAGAAGTACTATGAAGATTCTATGTTCAATAAAGCCTAGAGATAAGGCCTGTGTTTCTATCACAACAATTTATTGAACATAGAATCCTGGGCTACCTGGTGGTGATCCTGCACTAGACTACATCACAACATGGAGCGTTTACTGAAACCTGAGAGGCTAGACTGTGACCCCAGCTTATCAAGGCTGCTCAGAAATGGAAGCACTGGTTTAAGACTTTCGAAAACTTCTTGGGAGCCCTTCCTAAAATAGATCTAGATAAACTAAGTCTGCTTATCAATTTTGTGTCACCTAAGATATATGAGGCTATTTCTGAGTGTAATACCTATGAAGATGCTATCAAAACCCTCAAGTCTCAGTATATTAAACCTACAAATGAAATCTTTGCACGCTATCGCCTTGCAACTCGCCGCCAGCAGATTGATGAATCCTTAGAGGAATACCTTCAAGCACTGAAAATTTTAGGTAAGGACTGTCACTTCCAAGCAGTGACAGCTGCTCAGTATTGTGAAGAGTCCATCAGGGATGCTTTTATCAGTGGCCTGCAATCACCAATAATAAGGCAGCGTTTATTGGAGAATAAAACTCTCGACTTAGCCACTGCCTTCGACCAGGCAAGAGCTCTAGATTCAGCCCAGAAGAATTCTGAAGTATACAGTACCACTCAGCCTTCTCGAGTTGTAAGTGCTGCAATTCCTGACCAAGACTCTTGCAATGAAGTTACTGTGGAACCTGCCTCAGTGACAGCAGCAGCAGGTACGGTGTGTTTCTTTTGTGGTTTTTCAAGACATCCACGTCCAAAGTGTCCTGCTCGTGAAGCAATGTGCCATAAATGCCACAAGAAAGGTCACTTTGCTAAAGTATGTCGTGCTAATGCATCAACAAGAGCTAGTGCCTCCACACATTCCAGTGATCATGCGACTCTAGCAACAGTGACTTCTGCAGCTACTCCAAATTCACTGTCAAAGGCAGTTGTGAAAGTATTCATCAAAGGAACAGAAGTAGATGGTCTTATTGATAGTGGCAGCTCAGAGAGTTTCATCAACCTTGACTTAGTTAAACGCCACTCCTTGACTGTACATCACTCATCAGGTACCGTTTCCATGGCATCAACATCTCTCTCTATTCAGACCTTAGGGTTTTGTAAGGTAAATCTCAGAGTTAATGGAAAGGATTATCAAGATGTACATTTAGCTATTCTGCCACAACTGTGCTCTGATGTTATCCTTGGTCAGGACTTTCAGAAGCTGCATGGTAGTGTCACCTTAACATATGGAGGTGAACTGCCTCCTCTTGTTGTCTGTGGACTTAGCACTTTAAGGGTAGACCCACCAAAGCTGTTTGCAAATCTTACCGCGGATTGCCATCCTATATCAGCTAAGTCACGCCGCTATTCTTATGAGGATCGGATGTTCATTGAGAAAGAAACTCAGAGGCTGCTGAAGGAGGGTATTATAGAACCGAGTAATTCCCCTTGGCGTGCACAGGTTGTTGTTGTTAAGGATGATTATAGGAAAAGGAGACTGGCTATCGATTACTCTGAGACAATCAACAAATTTACGCTTCTTGATGGGTACCCTCTACCTCGAATTGATGATACAGTGAACAAAATTGTTCAGTACTATGTGTTTAGCACAATTGATCTACAGAGTGCCTATCATCAAGTCCTTGTAAGGGACTAGCGTTTCAGGCTAGTGATGGCCTGTATCAGTTTACCAGAGTCCCTTTTGGAGTCACCAATGGGGTAGCCTGCTTCCAACGAATTATGGATACACTCATTCAGGAAGAGCAACTCATGGGAACTTATGCGTATTTAGATAATGTTACCATTTGTGGCAAGACCTATGAGGAACATGATGCAAACCTTGATAAGTTTTTGGAAGCCGCCAAGAAGAAAAATATCAGTTACAATGAGGAAAAGTGCACTTTTTCAACTAAAAGGCTTAGCATCCTTGATTATGTAGTGGAAGGAGGTTCAATATTCCCAGACCCTGAACGACTACGACCTCTACGGGAACTTCCAATGCCTCAAGACAAAAAGTCACTCCGAAGAACTCTTGGTCTCTTTGCTTATTACTCACAATGGATCTACAACTATTCACTTTTCCTACCATCCGTTGTTACATTAGGTCTAAATGGTTCACAGGTTGGTCTGAAGCCGTACTAGCTCCCATCACTTCTTGCTCCGTACTAATAGGTAATGTAAAAGGTGCCATTCTTCCTTCTGAGGATGACCTTTCATCACCAAAGATGGATATAAGTGTTTCAGATCCTCTTCCTGTAGAGTCAGAGAAGCCCCTCGAAAGTTCAGATGAGACAATGTCTCGTGAGATTCATGTGGGATTAAAAACCAGTGATGCTACTCTCGAAAGCGAGGTAGTAGGATCACCGGTTCACTTGTTAGATGAAAGTGAAGATATCACCTCCGATACCATAAATGTCTTGACTAGGGCTCAGACCAAAGCCCAGGCTTCTACTACCCATCCTTTGATTTTCCGTGACTTTAAGCCTTTAGATATATCGAAGGACTCCTTTGTCAATTTACAACGTAATTGCCCTTCTCTTCAGAATTGCCATAATGCCGCTAAACAAAATCGAGTTTACCTGGAGAGAGTTCCGGGGGTCAACGCCCCCGCGGCCCGGTCTGTGACCAGGCCTCCTTAGGTCAGTGTCCCAGGATGCGACCCACACCAGTCGACTAACACCCAGGTACCCATTTTACTGATGGGGAACATAGACAACAGGTGGAAAGAAACACGTCCAATGTTTCTACTCTGGCTGGGAATCGAACCCAGGCCCTCACCGTGTGAAGCGAGAGCGTTAACCACCAGGCCACCAGGCCACCAGGTCACCAGTTATCCAAAGGAAAAACTTTTCATATAAATTTGAATATATAAAAGGTATCTTGTACAAGTCAGTATTCAAATTAAATTCAGATGAGATAGACTATTCCATCTTAGTTGTTCCAAGTCAATGCAGAGAGACTGTTCTTAAAATGGCTCATGACCTGCCAGTGGCCGGACATTTCTCGCATCGTAAAACCTTAAATAAAATTAGGGAAACCTATTTTTTGGCCAAAAATGTCCTCAGATGTCACTACCTATTGTAGATCGTGTAAAGTTTGCCAACTGTCATCCTCCCGAGGTACCAGGCGAGTACCTATAGTCAAAATGCCAGTCTTTACGGTACCTTTTGAAAGAGTAGCTATTGACATCGTTGGTCCTTTATCTCCACTTTCATCTGGGGGACATAGATATATATTAACATTAGTTGATTATGCTTCGAGTTTCCCTGAAGTCGTTCCCTTAAAGACCATAACTACTACAGAGGTGGCTGAAGCCATTTTGTCCATCTTCTCCAGAGTGGGCATCCCTAGAGAAATTTTGTCTGACCGTGGGACACAATTCACATCTGACTTAATGCAACATCTAAACCAACTTCTGGGAGTGAAGCCTCTCTTCACCACACCCTATCATCCCAGCTGTAATGGGAGGATTGAACGCCAGCATTCGATTCTCAAGTCCATTTTAAGGAAACTTTGCTCCCTTAAACCTAAGGAGTGGCATCGTTACCTACCCTGTGCTTTGTTTGCCATGAGGGAAGTTCCCAGTGACTCTTTGGGGTTTTCACCTTTTGAACTTCTCTATGGTAGACAGGCCAGAGGTCCATTGTCCATCCTTCATGACTTATGGACTAATGAGGAGGTAAATGCTGAGGTTCAGTCTTCTTACCAGTTTCTCCTTGACCTTAGATCCAAACTTGAGGAGACCTCTGACATAGTTTCGAAAAACTTTAGCTTGTCAATGGACCAGTACAAAACATATTTTGATTCCAAAAGTCAGAGGAGAAGTTTTAAAGTAGGAGATGAAGTTCTTGTACTTTTGCTGATCAAGTCAAATAAATTATTAGTAGCATGGAAAGGTCCATATAAAGTATTAAAAATTTGTGGGAAAGTTGACTACCTCATAGAAGTCAAGGGGAAACCTAAGCTTTATCATATCAACATCCTTAAGAACTTTGCCTTAATAACTTTGACTTAGTTTTTCCACACGAACTTGATACGACAACTGAAGAATGTAAGGTGTGCGTAATTGACACCTCTAACTTAGACTATGATGAAGAACTACATGACTTGGTGACTCTTGACCACTCGGACGCAACCAACATTAATACCTGGATTACCTGGATTAACTGGAGAGAGTTCCGGGGGTCAACGCCCCCGCGGCCCAGTCTGTGACCAGGCCTCCTGGTGGATCAGAGCCTGATCAACCAGGCTGTTACTGCTGGCTGCACGCAAACCAACGTACGAGCCACAGCCCGGCTGATCAGGAACCGACTGTAGGTGCTTGTCCAGTGCCAGCTTGAAGACTGCCAGGGGTCTGTTGGTAATCCCCCTTATGTATGTTGGGAGGCAGTTGAACAGTCTCGGGCCCCTGACACTTATTGTATGGTCTCTTAACGTGCTAGTGACACCCCTGCTTTTCATTGGGGGGATGTTGCATCGTCTGCCAAGTCTTTTGCTTTCGTAGTGAGTGATTTTCGTGTGCAAGTTCGGTACTAGTCCCTCTAGGATAATACGTATTAATGAATCTTTGGATGACCATAAGAGACATGAACTACTTCAATGTGTGAGTAACTTTTCAGACGTCTTTACTGATATTCCAGGTGTTACCTCCACGGTAGTCCATAAGATTGACTTAGTGACGGACAATCCTATCGAACGAAAATTATACCCAGTTCCAGTTCACCTTAGGGATGCATTTGACCGAGAGGTAGACAAATTATTAAAACTAAAGATCATTGAACCTTCAGTATCTTCATATTGCTCACCAGTAGTCATGGTTAAGAAGGAGGATAATTCATATAGACTTGCTATTGACTTCAGAGGCCTTAATGCTATCACTCGGTGGGATGCTGAGCCTATGCGCTTAATAGATAGCAATCTACACAAATTTTATGACTCTTCCTTCTTTTCAGAGATTGATATTGCGCAGGCATATCATCAAGTAATGTTAGATCCTTCTTCTAAGCAGTACACCGCTTTTCCTACACACCAAGGACTGATGCAGTATAGAACTATGCCCTTCGGTTTGGTAACTGCCTGTGCTACCTACGTGAGACTGATGAGAAAGGTCTTGGGTAATATGCCAAATGTTTCAGTTTATTTTGATAACATTTACGTAATGACATCTACGTGGGGCGAACACATCCAATCATCAGTTTTGCGTAGGTTACGCTCACATGGCCTCACTGGCAAGCCGAAGAAATGCTTCCTTGGGTATAACAAGATTAGATATCTTGGACTGATACTTTCTAATAACTCTCTGCAGCCTCTCCCCAGTAAGATCAAAGCTTTATTAGAATTTAAATTCCCCAAAACCAAGAAGCTCATGCGTAGCTTTCTTGGTTCTGTAAATTTTTATGCACGGTTTATCCCGAACCTTACTGATCTTACAGGCATCTTAACCGACTTCCTTAAAAAGTCTGTGAAGGAACCTCTTGAACTTTCCGACGTAGCTCGGGAAAAGTTTAATGAGATTAAAAATATCTTCTTGAAAGACCCTATACTTAAGATTCCAGATATTAATAAAACATTTTGTTTGAGAACTGATGCCTCCAATACTGGCTTAGGTGCGGTGTTACTACAATACCATGATGGTACTCCCTTCCCTGTATGCTTCCTAAGCCAGAAACTCCTTCCCGCAGAAACGAGATACTCCACAATAGAAAAGGAATGTTTAGCCCTTGTGTGGGGTATCTCCAAACTTAAATTTTATTTGCTGGGAAAAGAATTCATTTTAGAAACGGACCACAAACCTTTGATATACCTAGAAACTTTTAAGGGAACCAACAGTCGCCTCTTGAGGTGGACATTGGCACTCCAGGCTTTTAAGTTCCATATTGTGTATATCAATGGTTCATCCAATTATTTCTCTGACTGGTTAAGTCGTGACAGTCAGTAGAAGATTTGTTGCCTTACACGACTTCCACATGTTAGAACTTTTTCCTCGCATATTCTTCTTATACTCCTTGACTGTAAGTCTTGGTATGGGGGAGTGTGAGGGAAAAGTTCAATAGATAGGAGTAGTGATATAGTAACAATAGTTTCATTGCCGGCTGCTTGTTAAGGTAGGGTCAGTCTAGCTCCCGCTATCCCTTCCCCTCCTTCCCCCCCCCCGAAAGGTGACGTGTGGGGCTCTGGTGCAAACAGTAATCACTAGACTCACAGCTCCCAGCACTACTGTAAGTACATGCCTGTCTTGTATTCTAGTGGATTTATTGGTTAAAAGCTTCACTTTTGACCAATAATAAACTTAGTCCTTTCAGTCTTGCCCTAAGTTGACTGTTGTAATAATCACCACGTCTTTTGGGTATTGTACTTATCATGGAGAGTGATTTCTTAAGCAGTGGGTAACCTGTCTATCTTTCCAGCTTGGATGACAGAGAGGGTCACCTGCCAATCATCGAGTAGAATTGAAGGAGACGGACTAACGTTCTGAGATGTCCCAAATTTTGATCCACTTACTTGTTTGTGTATGCAAGTAGCAGGATATAACCCCTCATCATTGCAGTGGAGAAAACCTGTTTTCCTGTCATCTGGAAGGAATATTGAAAGCTAGAAAATCTGTGAAGAACGAGCCGGTGGGTTGTCATCAACACCTGCGACCCCCCCCCACACATCATCAGCAACGGCTACGATTTCAACAACATGCAGTGTCACCAACACCAGACACCCACGTTTTATATTCATTTATATTAGCGTTGAATTCAGTTATCATTTATATTTTTCATTTTTCATTTTCTTTAATGTAGGATCAATATTTCATATTTAAGTGTTTTATATTTTATATTTTCTAAATAATAAAGTGTTTATGTTTGTCAGTTTTTGTTCTTTTTCTATTCATTAATTTTCCTGAGGAGGAGCCAGCTTTGGTAATACTGTCTGAAGTTGTTACAGAGCTGAGTAAGCCTTCACAAGCACTTTTGAAACATAGCTTTTGTGTCGAGTTTTTTGAAGTTTGAAATGACCTGCTGGTCCATGGGCTGCAGGTGAGGAGTGGTATTAGGAGGCAAAAACTCGACCTTAATGAAGCTCATGTCCCCACAAAGTCGCTCTCCCAAGTCTGAAGGATGACCAGGAGCATTGTCTAATACCAGGAGGCACTTAAGGTCCAATTTATTTTCCAGGAGGTAATTTTTCACAGTGGGGGCAAATGCATGGTGTAACCAGTCATAGAAAAGGTCTCTAGTGACCCATGCCTTATGTTTGCCTTCCACATCACGCACAAATTAGCCTTGAGGACATTGGTTTGCCTGAACACTCTGGGAGTTTCAGAGTGATACACCAATAAAGGCTTCACTTTGCAATCACCACTAGCATTAGCACACATCAATAGAGTAAGCCTGTCTTTCATAGGCTTATGTCCTGGGAGTGCCTTTTCCTCCTGAGTAATGTAGGTCCTGTTTGGCATTTTCTTCCAAAACAGGCCTGTTTCGTCACAATTAAACACTTGTTCAGGTTTCAGTCCTTCACTGTCTATGTACTCCTTGAATTCCTTCACATATTTTTCAGCAGCTTTTTGATCTGAACTGGCAGCCTCACCATGCCTTATCACACTATGTATGCCACTACTATTCTTAAATCTCTCAAGCCAACCTTTGCTGGCCTTAAATTCACTCACATCACCACTAGTTGCAGGCATTTTTCTAATTAAATCCTCATGCAACTTCCTAGCCTTTTCACATATGATTGCTTGAGAGATGCTATCTCCTGCTATCTGTTTTTCATTTATCCACACCAATAACAGTCTCTCAACATCTTCGAGTACTTGCGATCTCTTTTTCAAAAACAAAGTTGCACCTTTTGCAAGAACAGCTTCCCTGATTGCCGTATTGTTGGCCATGATAGTAGCAATGGTTGATTGGGGTTTGGTATACAACCTTGCCAGCACCGAGACATGCACTCCGTTTTCGTACTTAGCAATTATCTCTTTCTTCATTTCCATAGTAATTTTCACCTTTTTTACCGCACAGTTGGCACTAGAAGCTTTCTTGGGGCCCATGGTGACTTATTTTGCAGGTACAATCACTAAAAACGCTGTGATAATATGAAATGTACCGATTGTATGCGTGGATGCGACCGCACTGGCTGGCTTGTAAACACTGGCACCCACGGGGCAGCTGAGGTGCACTCAGGCCACACGTGGGACACGTCTCGGACGAATCACGTGAGGCGAGGCAAAATTTTTGCGTTAAAATGTATCGTATGGTGGATTTAATGTAACGCGATGCCATCATAAAGTGGGGGGTTCACTGTAATTCAGATTTCAAGCACTTTTTTCGGCAAAATTTCCCCTGGGTTCCGTACATCCACTCAGAAATCATTTGTATCAGATGCGTCCACCTGGGCTGCTCATGTGTTCGTGACTCACTCTTGGGCACATTAAATGTCTTATTTTATGTTAATGTAGGAATTTTCATTAATCCATCTATTACAGTTTCTTCAAAATCATAAAAGAAACACATTACACAGCATATAAACATGCAATGTTTATATGCTATCGATGGGTGGTGGTCGGTGGGGGGAAAACATTGTTTTCTGTGGTTCAACATTAGAGAAAACTGTATGACTCTGCGTCTGACCCAGTCACCACCTTTAATACAATTCTCGGCATGAATTATTCATTACTTCTCCCTTTGTTTATGATGGCACCTGAAGGTAGTTGATGGAAACGATTAAACTCAGTGAACATGGTATGTCGATGGTAATAATGTGGCTCTGGGCCACATTAAATATCTTGTAGCTATGTAGGTAGGTGTAGGTATGTACAGTAGGGCCCCGCTTTACGGCGTTTCACTTTACGGCGTTCCGCTAATACGGTCATTTCAAATTATGACCAAAGCTTGCTATACGGCTCCCCCCACCTGACTTTCTAATACGGTCACCGCGCCCCACCCTGTTTGTTTACATTCTTCGTGAGCTCAGTAAGCACTAAGTCTCTCCATTTTGTCTGGAAACTCCAAAATTTCAAATGTTTTTAAAAGTTATTTCATATTTTATATATACTCTGATAATTATACTTATGTATACCTGTACTTAAATAAACTTACATACTGTGCTGGCATGCAGGTACACATTAAAATCAGTAAGAGTGTCTTATGTCTCCAGACGTCATATTAGTAATGATAATAATAATCATCGAGTCTCATTTAAATGTCGTATATTACTTGCTATACGGCTAGACTTTCTAATACGGTCACCGCGCCCCACCCTGTTTGTTTACATTCTTCGTGAGCTCAGTAAGCACTAATCCATTTTGTCTGGAAACTCAAAATTTCAAATAAAAGTTATTTCATATTTTATATATACTCTGATAATTATACTTATGTATACCTGTTCTTAAATAAACTTACATACTGTGCTGGCATGCAGGTACACATTAAAATCAGTAAGAGTGTCTTATGTCTCCAGACGTCATATTAGTAATGATAATAATAATCATCGAGTCTCATTTAAATGTCGTATATTACGTTAGATACACATTTTCATTAATCCATCTATGACATTTTTTTCAAAATTATATAATAAACACGATACATAACATAAAAAGATGATAAATGCACCCCACAATAGAATAAATATACATAAATATGAGATGTGGTAGCAGACGACTTGCACAAGTGACGCCATATTAGAAATGATAATAATAATAATAATAATCACCGAGTCTCATTAAATGTTGTATATTACGTTAATATACACATTTTCATTAATCCATCCATGATATTTTTTTCAAAATTATATAATAAACACGATACATAACATAAAAAGATGATAAATACACCCTACAATAGAATAAATAAACATAAATATGAGATGTGGTAGCCAGATAACTTGTACAAGTGACGCCAAGAATAACATTTTCTCTAATCTAACATAAGAGAAAATGTGTTACTGGGGGAAACTGTAGAAAATTATTCCTTTTGCATGTAAGCAAGTTTATTCAGATTAGATTAGATTTTGCCACCGAAGTGGCTAGTTTATTGTGCACCCCATATCCATCCTGTGGACGGTAGCACAAGAGCATATGGATACACAAAAGGCCTAGGAACTAGGCCCCAAAGGGTTAACAGGAATACACATGGATTTATATCTACATATCTATAGTTCACTTATCTGTTACAAGCAAATTTAGGAAATTTGCTTAGTACATCTGGTATCTTATTTTCATTAATAAGATATCTTGACATGTCACATAGGTTATTATACTGTCTGTCTCTGTATTCCTCAATGAGTGGACAATTAAGCACATAGTGTTCAAGAGAGTGACCATATGCCTGATCACATAATTTACATTTAGTTTGATCATCATCTGCGTGTCTCCCTAACTGCCAGAAGTACTTGTAACCAAGCCTAAGCCTGGCCACTACAACATCAGTCAGTCTGTTCACATTGCAAGTTGCTCCATAAACATACTTATCTACGTTCATGTTATCATAGTGGGTTATAGATCTACTCAGGCTTCTAACTGCATTCCTATAACAATCGTTTTCATTATTTACTTCTCTCCTAATATTATTCCTAATGCTAGACACAGTTATACCAAAGTTATATTCTACATTCTCCGTCTGGGTACTCTTCTTGGCTAACATATCAACTTTATCATGAAGGAGTAATCCAATGTGTGATGGGATCCATAGCAATTGTACATTAATTCCTTTGTCCCTAATTTTTGAGTATCTATACCTGGCTTCCCCAATGAGCATGTTGTTGGAGTCATTATATGAGTCAAGAGCCTTCAATGATGACATAGAATCAGTAATGATGACAGAGTCAAGCTCAGTGTCATAGGTTAGCTTTAGCGCCATTAGGATTGCAAACAATTCAGTTTGCAGTGTAGACGCCCAGTTGTTAATTCTTATGCCTAACTCAACAACAAATTTATTATCGTTCTTAACTAGGGAGGTGGCAACAAGAGCAGATGCAGCCCTGCCAGAAGACTCCTGTTTAGATCCATCAGTGTATATAACTTGTGATAACTTATTACTACCAGCTAGGTGAGAAATTTCTTCTTGAGCAGTTGCTCTAACAAGAGATTTAAGGAAGGGATTACTAGCAATGAGCTTCTTGGGAGGGACTTGTAGGTATGTGATATTAAATGAACACATCTTCCATGGAGGGGTGAAATGCTCTTGTTGCCTAGAGTGATACAGTTCATGCAGGTTATAAAACTTAATGCAATTGCACGTTTTCACAATCCATTTAGATCTGTGTGTATTTACCTCTAGACACTTGGTAAGATTCACTGTGACAGTGTCTGGTTCGTTTCTCAACATTCTAATACCGAGTACAGTGTTAATTTCAACAATCCTATCACTGATACTAGAAATACCAAGCTCCTTCCTCATGTTAAGAACTTTTGTAGATCTGGGACAGCCAAGAATAATCCTGAGAGCTTCATTTTGTATTAACTCCAAGGGTCGGAGAGAACTTTATTCAGGTATACACAAATACAGTTACATAGATTATCATACATAACAACATATGTATAGAGAACCTAGGAAAACCCCAAAAAGTCAGAGTGACTTATTTCCATTGCCTTCACTCAGAGCATCATTTCTTCTCAAAATGATGCTACATGAGAATGGGAGTATTCTTCTTTATTCTACCGTATCAATGTAGAGACAACCTGTACACAATGTAACTTGTACACAAACCAGACGTGTACACTTTCTTTGTTTACAAAACTTACCTTCGCCTGGTTTGTTTACATAACTCTGCGCCTGTCGTCTCTCATGCACTCATTCTTTCTCTCACTCATTTATTCGTTTTATCTCATTTACTTACTCCTGACCCTACATTAAGACTACAAATATTTTAAGGTAAGTAATGAGTGAACTGTATATACATTTTATCGCTCTGGGATGGTTAAATGTAATAGGATATTATGTGTAGGTGGGGTGGCCTGGTATGGTAGCCTGGCTGACTACCATACATACCACACTTGATTTCTTACAATAAATACTACTCATCTCACTCTATATTTTAAGGTAAGTAATGAGTGAACTGTATATACATTTTATCGCTCTGGGATGTTTAAATATCATAGAATTGTATGTGTGGGTGGGGTGGCCTGGTATGGTAGCCTGGCTGACTACCATACATACCACACTTGATTTCTTACAATAAATACTACTTGTCTCACCCTAGATTAAGACTATAAATATTTTAAAGTAAGTAATGAGTGCACTATGTGTGTATTGTACTTTTTTATTGTTTTTTGATGCCTGGTTCTATTGCTAACTTAATATATGTTAGTGTAAACTTGTTATCTAGTGTTTGTATGCATTTGTAAGTGGAAAAAAAGGGTGTTCCACTTTACGGCGGTTTCCGCTTTACAGCGGTAGCCTGGAACCTAGCCAGCCGTATAAGTGGGGCCCTACTGTAGGTAGGTGTAGGTATGTAGCCCAGGCAGACTACATACCTACATTATTATTATAACTGATAATTATACTTATGTGTTCCTGTACCTAAGTAAACTTACTATGCTGGCATGCAGGTACACATTAAAATAACTAAGAGTGTCTTATTAGTCTTGAAGATGCCATTTTAATAATGATGATAATAACACAATAATCACTCTGAGATGCATTAAATATTATATAAGACGTTAATATGGACATTTTGCTTAATCCATCTAAATACACCCTACAGTGGAATGAATTAACATAAATATGAGATGTGATAGCCAGGCGACTTGTAGGACTTGTGGTAGCCAGGCGGCTTGTAGGAATTGTAGTAGCTAGGTGACTTGTAGGACTTGTGGTAGCCAGGTGACTTGTAGGACTTGTGGTAGCCAGGCAACTTGTAGGACTTGTGGTAGCCAGGCGACTTGTAATCCAACATCAGAGAAAATGTGTTCACTATAATATTACTGGGGGTACCTAGAAAATTGCTCCTTTCGTCTGCTTTCACTCAGGGCATAATTTCTTCTAAAAATGGTGTTACATGAGAATGGGAGTGTTTCGCTTTATTTATTCTACTGTATAAATGTGGAGATAACTAGTACACAATGTAAAGTAATGTTTACTTGTACACAATGTAATGTAATGTTTACATTACGTGTGGGTGGGGTGGGGCAGGGTGGGGTAGGATGGGGAGGGCTGCCCTGGCTGGCTACCCATACTTCCCAACCTGACTTCCTACAAATAAAACTCACCTCTCACCCTACATTAAGACTACAAATATTTTAAGATAATTAATGAGTGTACTGCATGTATATTTTATCGCTCTAGGGAGCTTAATGTTGTAGTAGGTGGAAGTAGTCAGGCAGGATGCCATACCTTCCACATGACTTTCTACAAATATAGTGGACCCTCGGTTATCGGCCGTAATCCGTTCTATAAGGTAGGCCGAAAACCAAAATAATATTTCCCATAAGAATTAATCTAAATACAATTAATCCGTTCCAGACAAAGATATCCACAAAAAAAAAAATTAACAATTATATAAATATTACATACCTTCGTTGAAGGCTAATGCTGGTTTCTGGAAGATATGGAGGAGGAAAGAGGTAGGAAAGAGGTAGGTAGCAAAGCCTTCTCTGGGGTTACTTCCCTTCTTTGTCTTTTAATGCCACTAGGGCCAGCTTGAGAGTCACTGGACCCCTGTCTCACAAAATAACTGTCCAGAGTGCTCTGTTTCTGGCATCTCTTTAAGATTTCCCTGAAGTGGAACAGGGTTTTGCCACTAAACATGTTGCAGATATGGTTATTTTCAGCTTTGTCAGGGTGGTACTTCTCGACAAAACTTTGCACATCATTCCACTTTGCACAAATGTTCTTAATCAATGAAGAAGGCACCTCCTTCACTCCCTCTTCCTCCTCCTCTGAAGCAAGTTCCTCAGCTGCAGTCTTTTACTGTACAAGTTGAAGCTCTTGCAGCTCTTCAGTGGTTAGCTCTTCCCTGTGGTCCTCCATCAACTCTTCCACATCCTCGCCACTCACCTCCACTTCCCAGTGCCACAGTAGAGTCCACAGGGTCAGCAGAGTCAGCCACAAACTCTTCAAAAGCCCTCTCTTGGACACAATCTGGAAGTCACTTCCTCCCAAGCCTTACCTATAAAGCTTATGCAGTGGAGGATAGTGAAGTGCTTCCTCCAGAACTCTTACGGTCAACTGAGTGTCCGAGGTCACTTCAAAGCACTTTTGAAACACTGCTTTTGTGTAGATTTTTTTGAAGTTAGAAATGACCTGCTGGTCCATGGACTGGAAGAGAGGAGTGGTGTTAGGAGGCAAGAACTTCACTTTTATAAAATTGAAGTCCCTAAACACTTGGTCTTCCAAGTCTGGAGGATGTGCAGGAGCACTGTCCAGTACCAGGAGGCACTTGAGTGGCAATTTATGTTCCAGGAGGTATTTTTTCACACTGGGGCCAAACACATCATTAACCCACTCTGAAAATTTGCCTTGTGACCCATGCCTTATGATTAGCTTTCCACATCACACACAATCTGTTCTTCATGACACTGTTTTTCTTGAACACTCTGGGATTTTCTGGGTGATACACAAGTAAAGGCTTCACTTTGAAATCCCCACTAGCATTACCACACAACAAAAGAGTAAGCCTGTCTTTCCTAGGCTTGTGTCCTGGCAGTGCCTTTTCCTCCTGGGTAATGGAGGTAATGTTTGGCATTTTCTTCCAAAACAGTCCTGTTTTGTCTCAATTGATCACTTTATGGGGTTTGAATCCTTCAGCCTCTATTTTTTTTTATTATTAACACATCGACCGAGTCTCACCAAGGCAGGATGGCCCGTAAAAGAAAACCTTTCAACATCATTCACTCCATCACTGTCTTGCCAGAAGGGTGCTTTACACTACAGTTTTTAAAACTGCAACATCAACACGCCTCCTTCAGAGTGCAGGCACTGTACTTCCCATCTCCAGGACTCAAGTCCAGCCTGCCAGTTTCCCTGAATCCCTTCATAAATGTTACTTTGCTCACACTCCAACAGCATGTCAAGTATTAAAAAACCACTTGTCTCCATTCACTCCTATCAAATATGCCCACACATGCTTGCTAGAAGTCCAAGTCCCTCGCACACAAAACCTCCTTACCCACTCCCTCCAACCTTTCCTAGGCCGACCCCTACCCCGCCTTCCCTCCACTACAGATTTATACACTCCTGAACTCAGCAACCCTTCCTCAGCCCTCTTGACAACAATTTTGGCAATCCAGCACCTCCTCCTAACTACCAGACTATGAATTCTCTGCATTATATTCACACCACACATTGCCCTCAGATATGACATCTCCACTGCCTCCAGCCTTCTCCTTGCTGCAACATTCATCACCAGTGCTTCACACCCATATAAGAGTGTTGGTAAAACTATACTCTCATACATTCCTCTTGTTTGCTTCCATGGACAAAGTTCTTTGTCTCCACAGACTCCTAAGTGCACAGCTTACCCTTTTCCCCTCATCAATTCTATGATTCACCTCATCTTGCATAGACCCATCTGTTGACACGTCCACTCCCAAATATCTGAATACATTCACCTCCTCTATACTCTCTCCATCCAATCTGATATCCAATCTTTCATCACCTAATCTTTTTGTTATCCTCATAACCTTACTCTTTCCTATATTCACTTTTAATTTTCTTCTTTTACATACACTACCAAATTCATCCACCAACCTCTGCGACTTCTCTTCAGAATCTCCTAAGAGCACAGTGTCATCAGCAAAAAGCAACTGTGGCAACTCCCACTTTGTGTTTGATTCTTCATCTTTTAACTCCACACCTCTTGCCAAGACACTCACATTCACTTCTCCTACAACCCCATCTATAAATATATTGAACAATCACGGTGACATCACACATTTTTGTCTAAGGCCTACTTTTACTGGGAAATAATCTCCCTCCTTCCTACATACTCTAACCTGAGCCTCACTATCCTCGTAAAAACTCTTCACTGCTTTCAGTAATCTACCTCCAAATCCATAAATGCCACAAAAACCTCTTTAGCCTTATCTAAATACTGTTCACCTATATGTTTCACTGTAAACACTTGGTCTACACACACCCTACCTTTCCTAAAGCCTCCTTGTTCATTTGCTGTCCTACTCTCCATCTTACTCTTAATTCTCTCAATAATAACTCTACCATACGCTTTACCAGGTATACTCAACAGACTTATCCCCCTATAATTTTTGCACTCTCTTTTGTCCCCTTTACCTTTATACAAGGGAACTATGCACACACTCTGCCAACCCCTAGGCACCCTACCCTCTTCTATACATTTATTAAATAACAGCACCAACCACTCCAAAACTATATCCCCACCTGCTTTTAACATTTCTATCTTTATCCCATCACTCCCAGCTGCCTTACCCCCCTTTCATTCTACCTACTGCCTCACGAACTTCCCCCACACTCACAACTGATTCTTCCTCACTCCAACGAGATGTTATTCCCTCTTGCCCTATACAGGAAATCACAGCTTCCCTATCTTCATCAGCATTTAACAATTCCTCAAAATATTCCCTCCATCTTTCCAATACCTCTAACTCTCCATTTAATAACTCTCCTCTCCTATATTTAACTGACAAATCCATTTGTTCCCTAGGCTTTCTCAACTTGTTAATCTCACTCCAAAACTTTTTCTTATTTTCAACAAAAATTGTTGATAGCATCTCACCAACTCTCTCATTTGCTCTTTTTTTACATTGCTTCACCACTCTCTTAACCTCTCTTTTTTTCTCCATATACTCTTCCCTCCTTGCATCACTTCTACTT
This sequence comes from Cherax quadricarinatus, assembly GCF_038502225.1. Taxonomy (NCBI): domain Eukaryota; kingdom Metazoa; phylum Arthropoda; class Malacostraca; order Decapoda; family Parastacidae; genus Cherax; species Cherax quadricarinatus. The sequence goes on from NC_091316.1 coordinate 42,482,346, forward strand.
TGTAAAAACTTCTCATATGCTAACTTTTTCTCCCTTACTACTCTCTTTACATCATCATTCCACCAATCGCTCCTCTTCCCTTCCGCACCCACTTTCCTGTAACCACAAACTTCTGCTAAACACTCCAACACTACATTTTTAAACCTACCCCATACATCTTCGACCCCATTGACTATACTCTCACTAGCCCATCTATCCTCCAATAGTTGTTTATATCTTATCCTAACTGCCTCCTCTTTTAGTTTATAAACCTTCACCTCTCTCTTACTTGATGCTTCTATTTTTCTTGTATCCGATCTACCTTCTACTCTCACTGTAGCTACAACTAAAAAGTGGTCTGATATATCTGTGGCCCCTCTATAAACATGTACATCCTGAAGTCTACTCAACAGTCTTTTATCTACCAATACATAGTCCAACAAACTACTGTCATTATGCCCTACATCATATCTTGTATACTTATTTATCCTCTTTTTCTTAAAATATGTATTACCTTTAACTAAACCCCTTTCTATACAAAGTTCAATCAAAGGGCTCCCGTTTTCATTTACACATGGCACCCCAAACTTACCTACCACACCCTCTCTAAATGTTTCTCCTACTTTAGCATTTAGGTCCCCTACCACAATTACCCTCTCACTTGGTTCAAAGGTTCCTATACATTCACTTAACATCTCCCAAAATCTCTCTCTCTCTCCTCTACACTCCTCTCTTCTCCAGGTGCATACACACTTATTATGACCCACTTTTCGCATCCAATGCTTATTTTAGTCCACATAATCCTTGAATTCACACATGTGCATGCCTGTGTAGTGTGACCTAAGTGTAAGTAGAAGTAGCAAGCTATTCCTGTTATCCAGCATGTTTATGAGACAGAAAAAGACACCAGCAATCCTACCAGTTACAGGTTTCTGTTTCACAGTCGTCTGGCAGGACGGTAGTACCTACCTGGGTGATTGCTGTCTACCAACCTACTTCCTCTGTGTACCCCTGGAATTCCTGCACGAATTTTTCAGCCGCACATTTGTCAGAACTTGCAGCCTCACCATGCCTTACAACACTGTTTGCCACTACGCTTCTTAAATCTATCAAACCATCTTTTGCTGGCCCTAAATTAACAAACTGTAGCACTTGTTCCAGGCATTTTCTTTGCAAGATCCTCATGCAACTGCCTTGCCTTCTCACAAATAATAGACTTCACAGCAACATTAGCATCCTTGATTTGTTCTTTCTTTGCCAGGATGAATGTAATTGTTGATTTATTCTTGCTGTACATCCTGGCAAGTTCCACCACCCTCATACCACTTTCAAACTTTTCTATCACTTCGCGCTTAAATTCCATGGTGTTTTTTACTTTCTTTATCACAGGAACTTTACCACAGGAACTTTCTTTGGGACCATAGTTACTTATTTCACAGTTGCACTGCAAAAATAACACAAACTACAATGGGAAATAGGCAAAACGTTTGGATGTATGAGCAGAAGCTTCCTCAGCCACCGAGAGACAGCCAGACTGACACACAAGTGGCCCCACACACATACTCATATACAACAGGCCTAGTGTCTAATCGACATGTGCCTAGGACAAAATGGTAACTAACACACACGCACTCATACACAAACTCATACACACACACACGCACACACACTCACACACACCTCACGATACCTCAATAAGGATTCGTTTAAGACTCTGTATACCATTTACGTCAGGCCCATACTGGAGTATGCAGCACCAGTTTGGAATCCACACCTAGTCAAGCACGTCAAGAAATTAGAGAAAGTGCAAAGGTTTGCAACAAGACTAGTCCCAGAGCTACGGGGATTGTCCTACGAAGAAAGGTTGAGGGAAATCGGCCTGACGACACTGGAGGACAGGAGGGTCAGGGGAGACATGATAACGACATATAAAATACTGTGCGGAATAGACAAGGTGGACAAAGACGGGATGTTCCAGAGAAGGGACACATACACAAGAGGTCACAATTGGAAGTTGAAGACTCAGATGAATCAAAGGGATGTTAGGAAGTATTTCTTCAGTCATAGAGTAGTCAGGCCGTGGAATAGCCTAGAAAGTGACGTAGTGGAGGTGGGAACCATACATAGTTTTAAGGCGAGGTATGATAGAGCTCATGGGGCAGGGAGAGAGAGGACCTAGTAGCAATCAGCGAAGATGCGGGGCCAGGAGCTGTGAATCGACCCCTGCAACCACAAATAGGTGAGTACAAATAGGTGAGTACAAATAGGTGAGTACACACACACACACATACACACACACACACACACACACACACACACACACACACACACACACACACACACACACACACACACACACTCACACACTCACACTCACACTCACACACACACTCACTCACTCACTCACTCACTCACACACACACACACACACACACACACACACACACACACACACACACACACACACACACACACACACGCACACACACACACACACGTACTCATATACAACAGGCCTAGTGTCTAATCGACATATGCCTAGGACAAAATGGTAACTAACACACACACACACACACACACACACAGACACACACACACACACACACACACACACACACACACACACACACACACACACACACACACACACACACACACACACACACACACACTCACACACACACACAGACGTAGTGTAGTGGGTCACAAGTGCCAGGCTCCGAGAATCTTAGTGTTTTTAGGTCGTGCTTTAGCAGCTACAAGCAACCAGTGTTAGTGACAAAGTCAGTGAACAACCCTACAAGTGATAACCAAAGTATTAGCAAAAAAAAAATAAAGTCAAGGCGAGAGAAAGCCTGAAATTATACATCAAAATTTCAAAGTGCCAGTTCGTTGAGGCCTAGTTGGCACTTGTTGCCACATTGTTACAAATATACGAAGTACAAAGCGAGTGACTAAAGACAAAAGATCAAATAGAATTAAGAGAGGTTGGCTAACAAGAAACTGTGATGTAGCACACAGTGTGAACAAGCTAGCCAGAAAGGGGATATATATATATATATATATATATGTATATATATATATATATATATATATATATATATATATATATATATATATATATATATATATATATATATATATATATATATATATATATATATACATACATATACATAAATATATATAAGCAGAGAAGGTGGCAGCAGTAGGCCTGAGGAAGTAGCACCGCCATAACAGGTTGGGTGTCATCACAAATAAGAAATGTACTTACCAAAAGTGAAGTGTAAATTATAAAAGTATCAGTATACAAGTGATAAGTGTGGTAAATGAGGACTCAAAAGGGCAACGAGAAAAGAATAGTTGAAGTCAGAGGCGGAAGGGCGAGGTGCATGAGTCATCGTACAGCGAGCATCGTACAGCGAGCATCGTACATCAGGCATCTGGATGGACGTCCCCTCTGAGTTGTAACGTACAAATCACCTGTTTGTGGTTGGCGGGAAGTTTTGAGTGGTAGAGCCGGCCCTACGATCACTGGTAGCTCACTATCACAAACCCTGCTCCAGAGCGATTATCATACACACAACACCTAGCAGTAGTTGGAAGATAAAATTTGTTGGAGCAAGGAATAGGCAGGAGGATTAAGTCGGGGCTAATGGGACTACAGCCCTGACAACAGTTTCGAGAGATAATGTTTTAGGACACAAAGACAGTAGAATCTGAGAAGCAAGTATTGGGTACACATGTAGTAAAAGGTAGTACATAACTGGGTGAAAGAAAGACTTGTTAACACACGCTAGTATTATAATTATTAGAATTACTCTCAGTGTTAATGGTATCTTATTAGTATTACGGATACACAGAGGTGAAATGTATTTCTGGGACATATAAACAACTGACGTGCTCACACACACACATGCGCACACACATACACACTCGGGGCCAAAAGCTGAGTCTCGACCCCTGAAACCACAACTAGGTGAGTACACACACCCACTCATTCACACAGCTGATCCTTGGAATTTGACCGCATCCCCTCACCCCCCCCACACACCTTTCCCTCCCCCACAGACATTTCCCCTCCCCTGCTCTTGCCTTCACTCCCTCCTCCCTCCTATCTTTCTCTCTCCCCCCCCCTTGCGTTTCTCTCTCTCATAGTCTTTTTCCCTCCTCTTCCCCCTACTCCCTTCTCCCCTCTCTCTCTCTCTCTCTCTCTCTCTCTCACTCCCATAACCCTATCCCTCACCCTCCTCTCTCTCTATAGGCTTCTCTCTCCATTTCCCTTTTTCTATATTTCTACCCCTCCCTCACATTTCTCTCTCTCATAGCCTTTTCCCTCACCCTCCTTTCTCCCTCTCTCTCTCTCTCTCTCTCTCTCTCTCTCTCTCTCTCTCTCTCTCTCTCTCTCTCTCTCTCTCTCTCTCTCTCTCTCTCTCCCTCTCTCTCTCCCTCTTTCTACCCTTTCTCTCTACCCCTCTCACCCTCTCCCTCCTCTAGCCTTTTGTCTGTGGTAAAAAAAAAAATGGGTGGCCCTAGAGGACGGAAAACCAGAGATCTGGTGGACGAACCAGGGAGGAAAGACTGGGAGTTAGAGCTCCAAAAAAGGGAGGAAGAGTGGGGAAGGAAGATAGTAGAACTTGGTAAGAAAATGGAGGAGCGGATAGCTGAAGAGTGCAGGAAGTGGGAAGTACAGGTCTTAGCAGCAGAAGCTAGGATACAGTTCTTAGAAGAGAAACTGCAAAGCCTGAAACAGATTAGAGAGACAAATGACAATTCAGATGTGACATCAGGAAATTCAATGTCAGGCGCAGACAAGGGGATGGTAAGCAACAAAGGAGACATGCCGTACGCGAAGGCATTATCAGACCCACGTGGGGCCAGGGAAAAGACGAGGAGCACACTAAGATCTAATGACAGGTCCAAAAGACAATGAAGGCATGCTATGTGCAGAGATTCTAACAGCCAACTGCAGTAGCAAGGGACAGCTGGTCATGAAAGACAGTTCACTGAGAATAGAAGCTTCAGATATGACAGGGACTGAAGGCAAGAACATGTCAATGGAAGGAAATAAAATGCCTCAGAGGAAGCAGATGGAGACTCAGTGGGAGGAGGAAAGGGCGAGGTCAGTTTTAGTGTACGGGCTCCAAGAAGCCAAGGAGGACAACTTCGAAGAAATAAAACAGGAGGAGAAAAAAATGATTGAAGGCATCATGAAAACAATAGGTGAGGGCGATATGACGCAGGTGACAAATTTTCAGAGAATTGGGTGGTTTGCGAGTGGAAGGATATGGCCTGTCAAAGTAATTTTCAAGGAAGAATCAGTTCGAGCCAGGATTCTGCAAGAGAAAGCAAGACTGAGGGACAAACAGGGGTATCAGAGAGTATAACTCGACCGCGACAGAACACAAGAAGAAAGGACTACACTGAAAGAGAGGGTACAGAGATGCAAGGAGGAACGAGAGGCAATGACGAAGATGAGCAGGACCCAGACACAGGAGGAAGGGCAAACACACCCCACAGAATATCCCACCAAAAGACTCCAACCACGACATTCCCAACGCAACTGAGCAACCTATACTACAACCCACTCACTGTTCCCTCTGCCACCAACCCCATATCACAAACCTCACCCCAACAGCTGTCCCTTATGGGCATTCTGACCCCACCCCCATCATCACAAACCCCACCTACACCACAGCCCCATATAGGCCCCCACCAAGGCTCTCACTCCCCCAACCCCAATATTCTTGCATGACCACAATGACAGAAAAGAAACTGAAAGTTTGGTACACAAACGCGGATGGAATAACGAATAAACATGAGGAGTGGAACGAAAGAATCAGTGAAAAATCCCCAGACATCATAGCAGTCACAGAAACAAAACTCGCTGAGACAATAACAGACACAATCTTCCCAACGGGATATCAGATCCTGAGGGAAGATAGTAGGAGTAGAGGGGGAGGAGGGGTTGCAATGCTAATAAAACACCGATGGGGATTTGAGGAAATGGAAGGCATGGACATGATTGGAGAAAGAGACTACATTGTAGGTACAATTCAGTCCGGAGAACATAAAGTAGACATTGGAGTGATGTATAACCCACCACAGAACTGCAGGAGGCCAAGAGAGGAGTACGAAGAAAACAACAAGGTGATGGTGGACACACTGGCTGAGATGGCAAGAAGAGCTTACTCGAGCGGAGCAAAGTTACTGGTAATGGGCGATTTCAACCACAGGGAGATCGACTGGGAAAACCTGGAGCCACATGGGGGTCCCGAAACATGGAGAGCCAAGATGATGGATGTGGTACTTGAAAACCTCATGCATCAACATGTCAGGGACACAACCAGAGAGAGAGGGGAGGGTGAGCCAGCAAGACTGGATCTTGTGTTCACCCTGAGCAGTTCAGACATTGAGGACATCACTTGCGAGAGGCCCCTTGGAACTAGCGATCACGTGGTCCTGAGTTTTGATTATATAGTAGAGTTACAAGTGGAGAAGGTAACAGGAACTGAAGGGGACAGGCCAAACTATAAAAGGGGGGACTACACAGGTATGAGAAACTTCCTGCAGGAGGTTCAGTGGGACAGAGAAATGGTAGGAAAATCAGTAAACGAGATGATGGAATATGTGGCAACAAAGTGCAAGGAGGCAGAGGAAAGGTTTGTTTCCAAGGGAAACAAAAATAATAGGAAGACCAAAACGAGTCCTTGGTTTACCCGAAGGTGTAGGGAGGCAAAAACTAAGTGCGACAGAGAATGGAAAAGGTACAGGAGGCATAGGATCCAGGAAAACAAGGAAATTAGTAGAAGAGCCAGAAACGAGTATGCACGGACAAGGAGGGAGGCCAAGCGACAGTATGAAAACGACATAGCATCGAAAGTCAAATCTGACACGAAACTGCTGTATAGCCACATTAGGAGGAAGACAACAGTCAAGGACCAGGTGATAAGGCTGAGGAAAGAAGGTGGAGAACTCACAAGAAATGATCAAGAGGTATGTGAGGAGCTCAACACGAGATTTAAGGAAGTATTTACGGTAGAGACAGGAAGGACTCTGGGGGGACAGACCAGATGGGGACACCAGCAAGGAATACACCAACAAGTGTTGGACGACATACATACAGATGAGGAGGAGGTGAAGAAACTGCTAAGGGACATCGATACCTCAAAGGCAATGGGACCGGACAATATCTCCCCATGGGTCCTTAGAGAGGAAGCAGATATGTTGTGCATGCCACTTACCACAATCTTCAACACGTCCCTGGAAACTGGGCAACTACCAGAGGTATGGAAGACGGCAAATGTAGTTCCCATTTTTAAAAAAGGAGACAGAAAAGAGGCATAAAATTATAGACCTGTGTCATTGACGTGTATAGTATGCAAACTTATGGAGAAGATTATCAGGAGGAGAGTGGTGGAGCACCTGGAATGGAACAAGAGTGTAAATGCCAACCAGCACGGATTACCAGGAGTTTACCTGGAGAGAGTTCCGGGGGTCAACGCCCCCGCGGCCCGGTCTGTGACCAGGCCTCCTGGTTGATAAGAGCCTGATCAACCAGGCTGTTGCTGCTGGCTGCACGCAAACCAACGTACGAGCCACAGCCCGGCTGGTGAGGAACCGACTTTAGGTGCTTGTCCAGTGCCAGCTTGAAGACTGCCAGGGGTCTGTTGGTAATCCCCCTTATGTATGCTGGGAGGCAGTTGAACAGTCTCGGGCCCCTGACACTTATTGTATAGTCTCTTAACGTGCTAGTGACACCCCTGCTTTTCACTGGAGGGATGTTGCATCGTCTGCCAAGTCTCTTGCTTTTGTAGTGAGTGATTTTCGTGTCCAAGTTCGGTACTAGTCCCTCTAGGATTTTCCAGGTGTGTATAATCATGTATCTCTCCCTCCTGCGTTCCAGGAAATACAGTTTTAGGAACCTCAAGTGCTCCCAGTAATTGAGGTATTTTATCTCCGTTATGCGCGCCGTGAAGGTTCTCTGTACATTTTCTAGGTCAGCAATTTCACCTGCCTTGAAAGGTGCTGTTAGTGTGCAGCAATATTCCAGCCTAGATAGAACAAGTGACCTGAAGAGTGTCATCATGGGCTTGGCCTCCCTAGTTTTGAAGGTTCTCATTATCCATCCTGTCATTTTTCTAGCACATGCGATTGATACAATGTTATGGTCCTTGAAGGTGAGATCCTCCGACATGATCACTCCCAGGTCTTTGACGTTGGTGTTTCGCTCTATTTTGAGGCCAGAATTTGTTTTGTACTCTGATGAAGATTTAATTTCCTCGTGTTTACCATATCTGAGTAATTGAAATTTCTCATCGTTGAACTTCGTATTGTTTTCTGCAGCCCACTGAAAGATTTGGTTGATGTCCGCCTGGAGCCTTGCAGTGTCTGCAATGGAAGACACTGTCATGCAGATTCGGGTGTCATCTGCAAAGGAAGACACGGTGCTGTGGCTGACATCCTTGTCTATGTCGGATATGGGGATAAGGAACAAGATGGGAGCGAGTACTGTGCCTTGTGGAAGAGAGCTTTTCACCGTAGCTGCCTCGGACTTTACTCTGTTGACGACTACTCTCTGTGTTCTGTTAGTGAGGAATTTATAGATCCATCGACCGACTTTTCCTGTTATTCCTTTAGCATTTTGTGCGCTATTACGCCATGGTCACACTTGTCGATGGCTTTTGCAAAGTCTGTATATATTACATCTGCATTCTTTTTGTCTTCTAGTGCATTTAGGACCTTGTCGTAGTGATCCAATAGTTGAGACAGACAGGAGCGACCTGTTCTAAACCCATGTTGCCCTGGGTTGTGTAACTGATGGGTTTCTAGATGGGTGGTGATCTTGCTTCTTAGGACCCTTTCAAAGATTTTTATGATATGGGATGTTAGTGCTATAGGTGTGTAGTTCTTTGTTGTTGCTTTACTGCCCCCTTTGTGGAGTGGGGCTATGTCTGTTCTTTTTAGTAACTGTGGGACGACCCCCGTGCCAATGCTCCCTCTCCATAGGATGGAAAAGGCTCGTGATAGGGGGTTCTTGCAGTTCTTGATGAACACGGAGTTCCATGAGTCTGGCCCTGGGGCAGAGTGCATGGGCATATCATTTATCGCCTGTTCGAAGTCATTTGGCGTCAGGATAACATCGGATAGGCTTGTGTTAACCAAATTTTGTGGCTCTCATAAAAAATTCATTTTGATCTTCGACTCTCAGTCTGGTTAGCGGCTTGCTAAAAACTGAGTCATATTGGGACTTGAGTAGCTCACTCATTTCCTTGCTGTCATCTGTGTAGGACCCATCTTGTTTAAGTAGGGGCCCAATACTGGACGTTGTTCTCGACTTTGATTTGGCATAGGAGAAGAAATACTTTGGGTTTCTTTCGATTTCATTTATGGCTTTTAGTTCTTCCCGCGATTCCTGACTCCTATAAGATTCCTTTAGCTTAAGTTCGATGCTTGCTATTTCTCTGACCAGTGTCTCCCTACGCATTTCAGATATATTGACCTCTTTTAGCCGCTCTGTTATTCTTTTCCGTCGCCTGTAAAGGGAGCGCCTGTCTCTTTCTATTTTACATCTACTCCTCCTTTTTCTTAGAGGAATAAGCCTTGTGCATACATCGAGTGCCACCAAGTTAATCTGTTCTAGGCATAAGTTGGAGTCTGTGTTGCTTAGTATATCTTCCCAGCTATTATCGGTTAGGACTTGGTTCACTTGGTCCCACTTTATGTTTTTGTTATTGAAGTTGAATTTGGTGAATGCTCCCTCGTGACTAATCTCATTTTGTCGGTCTGGGGCTCTGCGCATACATGTCTGAACCTCAATTATGTTGTGATCTGAGTATATTGTTTTTGATATGGTGACATTTCTTATCAGATCATCATTGTTAGTGAAGATGAGGTCTAGTGTATTCTCCATTCTAGTAGGCTCTATTATTTGCTGGTTTAAATTGAATTTTGTGCAGAGATTTAAAAGCTCGTGTGAGTGTGAGTTTTCATCAGAGCTGCCTCCTTGTGTTATTACTGCAACAATATTATTTGCTATATTCCTCCATTTTAGGTACCTTAAGTTGAAGTCCCCCAGGAGCAAGATGTTGGGTGCAGGAGCTGGAAGATTTTCCAGACAGTGGTCAATTTTTAACAGCTGTTCCTGGAATAGCTGGGATAATGCATCCAGAGGCTTGTAGACTACCACAATGACTAGGTTTTGGTTCTCGACCTTTACTGCTAAAACTTCCTCTACATCATTTGAGGCATTAAGCAGTTCTGTGCAAACAAGTGCCTAGTTCTATTGCTAGCTTAATATATGTTAGTGTAAACTTATCTGGCATTTATATGTATTTATAAGTGGAAAAAATGGCATTCTACTTTCCGGCGATGTCTGCTTTCCGGCAGTAGTCTAGAACCTAACCTGCCATATATGTGAGACCCTAATGTATTTTACTTTTTATTGTGTTTTTTAATGCCTAGTTCTATTACTAAATTTATTTTTAGTTAATATTTTTGGGTGTCTGGAACGGATTAATTAGATTTACATAATTTCTCATGGGAAATATTACTTCAGTTTTCGTCCATTTCAGATTTCAGCCAACCTTCTGGAACAGATTAAGGATGAAAACCGAGGTATTACTGCAGTCTTTTATTTCCACTGGGATACTTGATTTAATTAGGGTGAATGTGAGAAGTCAATGTCATGGAGGCCTATGTGAGAGGTCGTTGTTGTGGAGGCCTATGTGAGAGGTCATTGTTGTGGAGGCCTATGTGAGAGGTCATTGTTGTGGAGGCCTGTGTGGAGGTCATTGTTGTGGAGGTCTGTGTGAGCGGTCATTGTTGTGGAGGCCTGTGTGAGAGGTCATTGTTGATGAGGCCTGTTTGAGACGTCATTGTCGTGGAGGCCTGTGTGAGAGGTCATTTTTGTGGATGCCTATGTGAGAGGTCATTGTTGTGGAGGCCTGTGTGAGAGGTCATTGTTGTGGAGGCCTGTGTAAGAGGTCATTGTTGTGGAGGCCTGTGTGAGAGGTCATTGTTGTGGAGGCCTGTGTGAGAGGTCATTGTTGTGGAGGCCTGTGTAAGAGGTCATTGTTGTGGAGGCCTGTGTGAGAGGTCATTGTTGTGGAGGCCTGTGTGAGAGGTCATTGTTGTGGAGGCCTGTGTGAGAGGTCATTGTTGTGGAGGCCTGTGTGAGAGGTCATTGTTGTGGAGGCCTGTGTAAGAGGTCATTGTTGTGGAGGCCTGTGTGAGAGGTCATTGTTGTGGAGGCCTGTGTGAGAGGTCATTGTTGTGGAGGCCTGTGTGAGAGGTCAATTTTGTGGAGGCCTATGTGAGAGGTCATTGTTGTGGAGGCCTGTGTGAGAGGTCATTGTTGTGGAGGCCTGTGTGAGAGGTCATTTTTGTGGAGGCCTGTGTGAGAGGTCATTGTTGTGGAGGCCTGTGTGAGAGGTCATTGTTGTGGAGGCCTGTGTGAGAGGTCATTGTTGTGGAGGCCTGTGTGAGAGGTCATTGTTGTGGAAGCCTGTGTGAGAGGTCATTGTTGTGGAGGCCTGTGTGAGAGGTCATTGTTGTGGAGGCCTGTGTGAGAGGTCATTGTTGTGGAGGCCTGTGTGAGAGGTCATTGTTGTGGAGGCCTGTGTGAGAGGTCATTGTTGTGGAGGCCTGTGTGAGAGGTCATTGTTATGGAGGCCTGTGTGAGAGGTCATTGTTGTGGAGGCCTGTGTGAGAGGTCATTGTTGTGAAGGCCTGTGTGAGAGGTCATTGTTGTGGAGGCCTGTGTGAGAGGTCATTGTTGTGGAGGCCTGTGTGAGAGGTCATTGTTGTGGAGGCCTGTGTGAGAGGTCATTGTTGTGGAGGCCTGTGTGAGAGGTCATTGTTGTGGAGGCCTGTGTGAGAGGTCATTGTTGTGGAGGCCTGTGTGAGAGGTCATTGTTGTGGAGGCCTGTGTGAGAGGTCATTGTTGTGGAGGCCTGTGTAAGAGGTCATTGTTGTGGAGGCCTGTGTGAGAGGTCATTGTTGTGGAGGCCTGTGTGAGAGGTCATTGTTGTGGAGGCCTGTGTAAGAGGTCATTGTTGTGGAGGCCTGTGTGAGAGGTCATTGTTGTGGAGGCCTGTGTGAGAGGTCATTGTTGTGGAGGCCTGTGTGAGAGGTCAATTTTGTGGAGGCCTATGTGAGAGGTCATTGTTGTGGAGGCCTGTGTGAGAGGTCATTGTTGTGGAGGCCTATGTGAGAGGTCATTGTTGTGGAGGCCTGTGTGAGAGGTCATTGTTGTGGAGGCCTGTGTGAGAGAGGGAATCCACAACATTTTAACTGTTTCCTACGCAGTCTTGCTGTATTAAGGTCTCTGGGTATTTAGAACAAGTAAGAAACTTGAACATTACACTCATTACAATGTTGAATTAACAATATAATATTTACTTTTGATGTACCTTTGAGTTCTGAGAGTTCTTATTTTCTCAGAGTGTGACCATTGGCCAGTTTTGTCTGGTGTTTGTCTGATGGATCAGGCTGTTGCTGGCTGGTGGATATATGTTTTTGACTTTCAAAAGCCATCTTCAATCATGACTTCCCCACCGTCCATAATGGTGGTGAAGCAGCAGCTGAGGCGGCACTGTTTTCTGTAGCCCTATATAACTCCAACAACATTGGAGAAGTTGGTAGAATCGCTGAATCACTAAAGAAGGAACCCTCTACCACCATCACTACGACCTTCTACCACTATTACAACTGTTACCACCATCACTACTACCTTCTACCACCATCACTACCACCATCAACCACAATCACAACTGCTTCCACTCTACCACCACCACCACCTTTGTATTTTTCTACGAACTTTTTCATAAATTATGTGTTTCTCACATTCTTTACCAAAGGGCTGGCACTAGAAGCTTTCTTTGGAGCCATGGTAGCTTATTTAACACTTGCAAGCACTAAACTCAATGGAATATTATGAAATATTTCGTAGGAGCATGTGAGGTGACCGTTGCTCATTGGTAAACAATGGCACACTGGCTGGGAAGGCAGGCCCAGGCGGCTCAGAGCGTGAGTACCCGTCCCATACGAAGGACGGACCATTTGCAAGCCAATGTTTAGACGAAATAACAGGACTATTTCTGAAATGGACGACTTTCAGGCCAGACGATTATTGAGGGACCGCTGTATGTACGAAACTCGGGGTACCACTGTATTTTATTATTCAAGTAAATTTCTTCATTTGTTAGTATGTAAGACAATTGCTATCAGCCCAAACTTATGTAATGTTAATAATAATTGTAGAATTACTGACAAAATATTAGGTAAATGGACACAGTTGCAACTAAAGTGACATTTTATTGTAGCAATGTTAACCTCTCCAGGAGCCAAGTGTTGCTATAATGTTGACCTCTCCAGGAGCCAAGTGTTGCTAGAATGCTGACCTCTCCAGGAACCAAGTGTTGCTACAATGTTGACCTCTCCAGGAGCCAAGTGTTGCTACAATATAATGTCACATTAGTTGCAACTGTGTCCATTTACCTAACATTGTGTAATGTCTAAAGAAATATTTAGAACCCATGTACTAATGGCAATTCCCTAAATACCATCAATAACATTACTTGGCAGTGTCAAGAGGAACACTGTTAATTACCACAAGTAACTGCAGTGACAATAAACATCAACCTACTAGTCACAGTACATCACTACTGATGTAGTCATTGACAGGAGAAAAAAAATGCTAACTTGTTGACTGAACATGTCTTGAAGGTGAAGAACAGCAGCAACACAAGACAAGTAAGAATTTATTGAACTTGATGTACTTACATTTTGTGTTGGTATTATTTAATCAATCAATCAATCAAGTTTATTCTCTATAAGGATTACAATGCGGGGTTTACAGATTTTGAATATTGTGTGGTTTACATGTTTTAAAATACTAATTACAGAGGGGGCCACTAGGACACCTAGCATGGCTAGGCATTTCGGGCAGACTTAGATTAGTTCTAAACTTTAAATTATTACAGATTATGGTATTAAGGCTAAGTGACTATATTATAGTTTGTGAGTTTAGCAATGTGAATGCTTTTGTTTTGGCACAATACAGGGATTTTTATACTCTTGTAATGATAACATAAGATGGTCAAGTTGAAGAAAGTGACATTTTGGTGTTGAATATATTTATTAGAATTCTTAACTAAAGTTATTATGTGTGAGTATAAAAGAATATTGTGTATCCACTATGGCCCAGTTTGTGACCAGGTCTTGTGGTGGATCAGAACCTGATCAACCTGGCTGTTATTGCTGGTCGCACATAAATTGGCGTACTAACCATAGCCCGGCTGGTCAGATACTGACTTTAGGTACAGCACCTTCTTGAAGACAGTCAGGGGTCTGTTTGTAATCCCACTTATGTGTGTTTACAAGCCTCAGTTTCTTTATTTTAAATCCTAAGATCAAATTAGTCGGTCTAAATGCTTGATTTATGAATGAGAATTTATTGGTATTTGAAAGTTTTTTAATGATCCACCTTATAGTGTTCAGCTTATGCTGAACACTATAAGGTGAATCAGCATAAACCCATATTTGAATTAAAATGACATTTATCTAATATCAAAGACCCAAAGAATGTAGCACTGGAGGAAGGAGAGTCAGGGGCACCTGCAGTAGTATAGGAGGAGCATCATGGTGGCAAGCTGGTAACATGATCATGATGTGTTGTTGGAGTGTGAGCAAGGCATTATTTACAAAGCGATTCAGGGACAGCAGTTATCTGAACTTGAGTCCTGGAAGTGTGAAGTACAGTGCCTGCAAACTGAAGGATGAACGAGGATGTAGTTCTGGAGGAGTGAAGTACAGTGCCTGCACCCTGAAGGATGAATGGGGTTGTTGTAATGACACGATTGCAAACAAACCATACCCCCGGCCGGGATTGAACCCGCGGTCATAGAGTCTCAAAACTCCAGCCCGTCGCGTTAGCCACTAGTGGCTAACGCGACGGGCTGGAGTTTTGAGACTCTATGACCGCGGGTTCAATCCCGGCCGGGGGTATGGTTTGGGTTTTTGTAGTTCTGGAGGAGTGAAGTACAGTGCCTGCACTCTGAAAGATGAACGGGGATGTTGTAGTTCTGGAGAGATGAAGTACAGTGCCTGCACTCTGAAGGATGAACAGGGATGTTGTAGTTCTGGAGGAGTGAAGTACAGTGCCTGCACTCTGAAAGATGAACGGGGATGTTGTAGTTCTGGAGGAGTGAAGTACAGTGCCTGCACTCTGAAGGATGAACAGGGATGTTGTAGTTCTGGAGGAGTGAAGTACAGTGCCTGCACTCTGAAAGATGAACGGGGATGTTGTAGTTCTGGAGGAGTGAAGTACAGTGCCTGCACTCTGAAGGATGAACAGGGATGTTGTAGTTCTGGAGGAGTGAAGTACAGTGCCTGCACTCTGAAAGATGAACGGGGATGTTGTAGTTCTGGAGGAGTGAAGTACAGTGCCTGCACTCTGAAGGATGAACAGGGATGTTGTAGTTCTGGAGGAGTGAAGTACAGTGCCTGCACTCTGAAAGATGAACGGGGATGTTGTAGTTCTGGAGGAGTGAAGTACAGTGCCTGCACTCTGAAAGATGAACGGGGATGTTGTAGTTCTGGAGAGATGAAGTACAGTGCCTGCACTCTGAAGGATGTGTGGGGATAATACAGTTTAGAGGGTCATCTGAGGTGTACTGTTAGCATGCTCCTTGCAAGACAGTAACAGTGAGAGATGTTGAAAATGTTTAGCTTCATGGCTATCCCACCTTAGTGAGAGATGGGCAGTGTGTTAAAAAAAAAAAGGTGTTAGGAGGTTTATTGGAAATTTTGGTTGGCTTGAGCCTGGCCTGTCAGGCACCCCAGAGTTAAGCTCATGTTATGAGTTGTCATATTACATAAGAACATAAGAAAGAAGGAACACTGCAACAAGCCTACTGGCCTATGCGAGGCAGGTCCAATTCTCCCACCGGTTTAAGCCATTGCCTTGACCCAGTGAGGTCAGACATGTCACTTAAGGGAGGAGCACAGCATCCGACCTTGTAGCACAAGCTAGTCAGGTCTACCTCACACCCACTCGTGTATTTATCAAACCTATTTTTAAAACTACACAATGTCATAGATTCTATGACGGTACTCGGGAGTTTGTTCCGCTCATCAACAACTCTCTTACTGAACCAGTGCTTTCCTTTATCTTTCCTGAATCTGAATTTTTCAAATTTAAACCCATTGCTGTGAGTCCTGTCTATGTTAGACATTTTTACAACTCCATTTACATCCCCTTTATTAATTCCTGTTTTCCATTTATACACCTTAATCATATCCCCCCTAATTCCGCACCTTTCTAGAGAGTGCAGATTCAGGGCCCTCAGTCTATCCTCATAGGGAAGATTTCTGATACATGGGATCAACTTTGTCATCCTCCTTTCTATGTTTTCCAGAGCATTTATATCCATTCTGAGATACGGTGACCAAAACTGTGCAACATAATCTAAATGAGGCCTAACCAAAGATATATAGAGTTGAAGAACAGCCTAAGGACTTCTATTTATTTATTTATTTACTTATTTATTTATTTATATAGCTCTAGGGTCCTCTCAAGGAATGTTCCTTGATGCTAGTTAGGTTCTAGCTCTAAGGTACTCTCAAGGAAGGTTCCTTGATGCTAGTTAGGTTCTAGCTCTAGGGTCCTCTCAAGGAAGGTTCCTTGATGCTGGTTAGGTTCTAGCTCTAGGGTCCTCTCATGGAAGGTTCCTTGATGCTGTTAGGTTGTAGCTCTAGGGTTCTCTCAAGGAAGGTTTCTTGAAGCAGGTTAGGTTCTAGCTCTAAGGTCCTCTTTAGGAAGGTTTCTTTATGCTGGTTAGGCTCTAGCTCTAAGAACCTCTCAAGGAAGGTTCCTTGATGCTGGCTAGGCTCCAGCTCTAGGGTCCTCTCAAGGAAGGTTCCATGATGCTGGTTAGATTCTAGCTCTAGGGTCCTCTCAAGGAAGGTTCCATGATGCTGGTTAGGTTCTAGCTCTAGGGTCCTCTGAAGGAAGGTTCCTTGATCATGGTTAGGTCCTAGCTCTAGGGTCCTTTGAAGGAAGGTTCCTTGATGCTGGTTAGGTTCTAGCTCTAGGGTACTCTCAAGAAAGGTTCGTTGATGCTAGTTACGTTCTAGCTCTAGGGTTCTTAAGGAAGGTTCCTTGATGCTGGTTAGGTTTTAGCTCTAGGGACATCTCAAGGAAGGTTCATTGATGCTGATTAGTTTCTAGCTCTAGGGTCCTCAAGGAAGTTTCCTTGATGCTGGTTAGGTTATAGCTCTAGGGTCCTCTCAAGGAAGGTTCCTTATTGCTGGTTAGGGTCTAGCTCTAGGGTATTCTCAAGGAAGGTTCATTGATGCTGTTTAAGTTCTAGCTCTAGGGTCCTCTCAAGGAAGGTTCCTTGATACTGGTTAGGTTCTACCTGTAGGGTCCTCTCAAGGAAAGCTTCTTGATGCAGGATAGGTTCTAGCTCTAAGGTCCTCTCAAGGAAGGTTTCTTTATGTTGGTTAGGCTCTAGCTCTAAGGTCCTCTCTAGGAAGGTTCCTTGATATGGGTTAGGCTCCAGCTCTAGGGTCCTCTAAGGAAGGTTCCATGATGCTGGTTGGGTTCTAGCTCTATGGTCCTCTCAAGGAAGGTTCCTTGATGCTGGTTAGGTTCTAGCTCTAGGGTCCTCTGAAGGAAGGTTCCTTGATCATGGTTAGGTTCTAGCTCTAGGGTCCTTTGAAGGAAGGTTCCTTGATGCTGGTTAGGTTCTAGCTCTAAGGTACTCTCAAGGAAGGTTATTTGATGCTGGTTAGGTTCTAGCTCTAGGGTCCTCTCAAGGAAGGCTCGTTGATGCTGTTTAGGTTCTAGCTCTATTGTCCTCAAGGAAGTTTCCTTGATGCTGGGTAGGTTTTAGCTATACGGTCCTCTCAAGGAAGGTTCCTATATGCTGATTACGTTCTAGCTCTAGGGACCTCTCAATGAAGGTTCATTGATGCTGGTTAGGTTCTAGCTCTAGGGCCCTCAAGGAAGGTTCCTTGATGCTGGATAGGTTATAGCTCTAGGGTCCTCTCAAGGAAGGCTCCTTATTGCTGGTTAGGTTCTAGCTCTAGGGTATTCTCAAGGAAGGTTCCTTGATGCTGGTAAGGTTCTAGCTCTAGGTTCCTCTCAAGGAAGGTTCCTTGATGAATGTTAGGTTCTAGCTCCAGGGTCCTTTGAAGGAAGGTTCCTTGATGCTGGTTATGTTCTAGCTCTAGTGTATTCTCAAGGAAGGTTCCTTGATACTGGTTAGGTTATAGCTCTAGGGACCTCTCAAGGAAGGTTCCTTGATGCTAGTTAGGATTTAGCTCTAGGGTTCTCTCAATTATGGTTCCTTGATGCTGGTTAGGTTCTAGCTCTAGGGCCCTCTCAAGGAAGGTTTCTTGTTGCTGTTAGGTCCTAGCTCTAGGGTCCTCAAGGAAGGTTCCTTGATGCTGTTTAGGTTTTAGCTCTAGGGTGCTCTCAAGGAAGGTTCCTTGATGCTGGTTACGTTCTAGCTCTAAAGACCTCTCAAGGAAGGTTCATTGATGCTGGTTAGGTTCTAGCTCTAGGGACCTCTCAGGGAAGGTTCATTGATGCTGGTTAGGTTCAAGCTCTAGGGTCCCCTCAGTGAAGGTTCCTTGATGCTGGTTAGGTTCTAACTCTAGGGTCCTCTGAAGAATGGTTCTTTCATGCTGGTTAGGTTCTAGCTCTAGGGTACTCTCAAGAGAGGTTTCTTGATGCTGGTTAGGTTCTAGTTCTAGGGTCCTCTCAAGGAAGGTTCCTTGATGCTGGTTAGGTTCTAGCGCCAGGGTCTTCTAAAGGAAGGATACTTGATGCTGGTTAGGTTCTACCTCAAGGAACCTCTCAAGGAAGGTTCTTTGATGCTGGTTAGGTTCTAGCTCTAGAGACCTCTCAAGGAAGGTTTCTTGATGCTGGTTAGCTTCTAGCTCTAGTTTCCTCACAAGGAAGGTTCCTTGATGCTGGTTAGGTTCTAGCTCTAGGGTCCTCTCAAGGAAGGTTCCTTGATGCTGGTTAGGTTCTAGATCTAGAGTCCTCTAAAGGAAGTTTCCTTGATGCTGGTTAGGTTATAGCTCTAGGGTCCTCTCAAGGAAGGTTCGTTGATGCTGGTTAGGTTCTAGCTCAAGGGTACTCACAAGGAAGGTTCCTTGATGCTGGTTAGATTATAGCTCTAGGGTCCTCTCAAGGAATGTTCCTTGATGCTTTTCAGGCTCAGTCTCTAGGGTCCTCTCAAGGAAGGTTCCTTGATGCTGGTTAGGTTCTAGCTGTAGGGTCCTTTGAAGTAAGGATCTTCGATGTTGGTTTGGTTCTAGCTCTAGAGTACTCTCAAGGAAGGTTACTTGATGTTGGTTAGGTTATAGTTCTAGGGTCCTCTCAAGCAAGGTTCCTTGTTGCTGGTTAGGTTCTAGCTCTAGGGTCCTCTCAAGAAAGGTTTCTTGATGCTGGTTAGGTTCTGGCTCTAAGGTCCTCTCAAGGAAAGTTCCTTGATGCTGTTTAGGTTCAAGCTATATTGTCCTCTCTATGGAGGTTCTTTGATGCTGGTTACGTTCTAGCTCTAGGGACCTCTCAAGGAAGGTTCATTGATGCTGGTTAGGTTCTAGCTCTAGGGTCCTCAAGGAAGGTTCCTTGATGCTGGTTAGGTTCTAGCTCTAGGGTCCTCTCAAGGAAGGTTCCTTGATGCTGGTTACGTTCTAGCTCTAGGGACCACTCAATGAAGGATCCTTGATGCTGGTTAGGATCTAGCTCTAGAGTTCTCTCAAGGAAGGTTTCTTGATGCTGGTTAGGTTCTATCTCTAGGGTCCTCTCAAGTAACGTTCCTTCGTGCTGGTTAGGCTGTAGCTCTAGGGCCTCTCAAGGAAGGTTGCTTGATGCTGGTTAGGTTCTAGCTCTAGGGACCTCTCAAGCAAGGTTATTTAATGCTGGTTAGGATCTAGCTCTTGTTTCCTCTCAAGGAAGGTTCCTTGATGCTGGTTAGGTTCTAGCACTAGGGTCCTCTCTAGGAATGTTCTTTGATGCTGGTTAGGTTCTAGCGCTAGGGTCCTCTCAAGGAAGGTTCCTTGATGCTAGTTAAGTTCTAGCTCTAGGGGCTCTCAAGGAAGGTTGCTTGATGCTGGTTTGGATATGGCTCTAGTTTCCTCTCAAAGAAGGTTCCTTGATGCTGGTTAGGTTCTAGCACTAGGGTCCTCTCAAGGAAGGTTCCTTGATGCTGGTTAGGTTCTAGCTGTAGGGTCCTCTTAAGGAAGGTCCCTTGATGCTTGTTAGGTTCTAGCTCTAGGGTCCCCTCAAGGAAGGTTCATTGATGCTGGTTAGGTTCAAGCTCTAGGGTCCTCTAATGGTAGGTTCCTTGATGTTGCTTAGGTTCTAGTTCTAGTGCCCTCTCAAGGAAGGTTTCTTGATGCTTGTTAGGTTCTAGATCTACAGTCCTCTAAAGGAAGGTTCCTTGGTGCTGGTTAGGTTCTAGCTCTAGGGTACTCTCAAGGAAGGTTCCTTGATGCTGGTTAGGTTATAGCTCTAGGGTCCTTTCAAGCAAGGTTCATTGATGCTGGTTAGGCTCTGGCGCCATGGGTCCTCCCAAGGAAGGTTCCTTGATGCTGGTTAGGTTCTAGCTCTAGGGTCATCTCAAGGAAGGTTCCTTGATGCTGGTTAGGTTCTAGCTCTAGGGTCCTCTCAAGGAAGGTTCCTTGATGCTGGTTAGGATCAACCTCCAGGGTCTCCTAAAGAAAGGTTCCTAGATGCTGGTTAGGTTCTAGCTCTAGTGTCCTCATAGGGAAGCTTCCTTGATGCTGATTAGGCTCTAGCTCTAGGGTCCTCTCGTGGAATGTGGCTTGATGCTGGTTAGGTTCTAGCTCTAGGGTCCTCTCAAGGAAGGTTTCTTGATTCTGGTTAGGCTCTACCTCTAGGGTCCTCAAGGAAGGTTCCTTGATGCTGGTTAGGTTTTAGCACCAGGGTCCTCTTAACTAAGGTTCCTTGATGCTGGTTAGGTTCTAGCTCTAGTGCCCTCTCAAGGAAGGTTTCTTGATGCTGGTTATGTTCTAGCTCTAGGATCATCTCAAGGAAGGTTCCTTGGTGCTGGTTAGGTTCAAGCTCTGGGGTCCCCTAAACAAAGATTCCTTGATGCTGGTTAGGTTCTAGCTCTAATGTCCCCTAAAGAAGGTTCCTTGATGCTGGATAGGTTCTAGTGTTACGGTCCTTTGAATGAAGGTTCTTTGATGCTAGATAGGTTCTAGCTCTAGGGTCCTCTCAAGGAAGGTCCCTTGATGCTGGTTAGGTTCTAGCTTTAGGGTCGTCTCAAGGAAGGTTTCTTGATGCTAGTTAGGATCTAGCTCAATGGTTCTCTCAATTATGGTTCCTTGATGCTGGTTAGGTTCTAGCGCTAGGGTCCTCTCAAGGAAGGTTCCTTGATGCTGTTAGGTCCTACCTCTAGGGTCTTCAAGGAAGGTTCCTTGATGCTGTTTAGGTTTTAGCTCTAGGGTGCTCTCAAGCAAGGTTCCTTGATGCTGGTTACGTTCTAGCTCTAGGATCCCCTCAAGGAAGGTTCCTTGATGCTGGTTAGGTTCTAGCTCTAGAGTCCTCTCAAGGAAGGTTACTTGATGCTGGTTAGGTTATAGCTCTAGGGTCCTCTCAAGGAAGGTTCCTTGTTGCTGGTTAGGTTCTAGCTCTAGGGTCCTCTCAAGAAAGGTTTCTTGATGCTGGTTAGGTTCTGGCTCTAAGGTCCTCTCAAGGAAAGTTCCTTGATGCTGTTTAGGTTCTCGCTATATTGTCCTCTCAAGGGAGGTTCTTTGATGCTGGTTACGTTCTAGCTCTAGGGACCTCTCAAGGAAGGATCATTGATGCTGGATAGGTTCTAGCTCTAGGATCCTCAAGGAAGGTTCCTTGATGCTGGTTAGGTTCTAGCTCTAGGGTCCTCTCAAGGAAGGTTCCTTGATGCTGGTTACGTTCTAGCTCTAGGGACCTCTCAATAAAGGATTATTGATGCTGGTTAGGATCTAGTTCTAGGGTCCCCTGACGGAAGGTTCCTTGATGCTGGTTAGGTTCTAGCTCTAGTGTCCTCATAAGGAAGCTTCCTTGATACTGAATAGGCTCTAGCTCATGGGTCCTCTAATTCAAGGTGGCTTGATGCTGGTTAGGTTCTAGCTCTAGGGTCCTCTCAAGGAAGGTTTCTTGATGCTGGTTAGGGTCTATCTCTAGGGTCCTCAAGGAAGGTTCCTTGATGCTGGTTAGGTTCTAGTTCTAGTGCCCTCTCAAGGATGGTTTCTTGATGCTGGTTATGTTCTAGCTCTAGGGTCATCTCAAGGAAGGTACCTTGATGCTGGTTAGGTTCAAGTTCCAGGGTCCCCTAAAGAAAGTTTCCTTGATGCGGGTTAGGTTCTAGCTCTAGTGTCCCCTAAAGAAGTTTCTTTGATTCTGGATAGGTTCTAGCGTTAGGGTCCTTTAAAGGAAGGTTCCTTGATGCTAGTTAGGTTCTAGCTCTAGGGTCCTTTAAGGGAAGCTTTCCTGATGCCGATTAGGCTCTTGCTCTAGGGTCCTCTCAAGGAAGGTCCCTTGATGCTGGTTAGGTTCTAGCTTTAGGGTCGTCTCAAGGAAGGTTTCTTGATGCTGGTTAGGTTCTAGCTCTAGTGCCCTCTCAAGGAAGGTTTCTTGATGCTAGTTAGGTTCTAGCCCTAAGGTCCTCTCTAGGAAAGATCCTTGATGCTGGTTAGGCTCTAGCTCTAGGGTCCTCTCAAGGAACGTTCAATGACGCTGGTTAGGCTCTAGCTCTAAGGTCCTATAAAGGAAGGTTCCTTGATGCTGGTTAGGTTCTACCTCTAGGGTCTTCTCAAGGAAGGTTTCTTGATGATGGTTAGGCTCTAGCTCTAAGGTCCTCTCATGGAAGGTTCCTTGATGCTGGTTAGGTTCTAGCTCTAGGGTCTACTCAAGGAAGTTTTCTTGATGATGGTTAGGCTCTACCTATAAGGTCGTCTCAAGGAAGGTTCTTTGATGCTGGTTAGGCTCTAGCTCTAGGGTCTTCACAAGGAAGGTTCCATGATGCTGGTTAGGTTGTAGTTCTAGGGTCCTCTGAAGGAAGGTTTCTTGATGCTGGATGGGTTCTAGCTCTAGGGTCCTCTAAAGGAAGGTACCTTGGTGCTGGAAAGGTTCTAGCTCTAGGGTCCTTTGAAGGAAGGTTCCTTGATGCTGGTTAGGTTCTAGCTTTAGTGTACTCTCAAGGAAGGTTCCTTGATGCTGGTTAGGTTATAACTCTAGGGTCCTCTCAGAGAAGCTTCCTTGATCCTGGTTAGGTTCAAGCTCTAGGGTCCTCTCAAGGAAGGTTCCTTGATGCTATTTAGGCTCTAGCTCTAAGGTCCTCTCAAGGAAGGGTCCTTGTTGCTAGTTAGGTTCTAGCTGTATGGCCCTCTCAAGGAAGGTTCCATGATGCTGGCTAGGTTCTAGCTCTAGGGTCATCTCAAGGAAGGTTCTTTGATGCTGGTTAGGTTCTAGCTCTAGGGTCCACTCAAGGAAGGTTAGTTGATGCTGGTTAGCTTCTAATTCTACGGTCCTCTCAAGGAAGATTCCTTGATGCTGGTTAGGTTCTAGCTCTAGGGTCCTCTCAAGGAAGGTTTCTTGATGATTGTTAGGCTCTAGCTCTATGGTCCTCTCAATAAAGGTTCCTTGATGCTGGTAAGATTCTAGCTCTAGGGTCCTTTCTTGGAAGGTTCCTTGATGCTGGTTAGTTTCTAGCTCTAGGGTCCTTTGAAAGAAGGTTCCTTGATGTTGGTTAGGTTCTAGCTCTAGGGTACTCTCAAGGAAGGTTCCTTTATGCTGGTTAGGTTATAGCTCTTGGGTCCTCTCAGAGATCCTTCCTTGATGCTGGTTAGGTTCTAGCTCTAAGGTCCTCTCAAGGATGCTTCCATGATGCTAGTTAGGTTCTAGCTCTAGGGCCCTCTAAAGGAAGGTTCCTTGATGCTGTTTAGGTTATAGCTCTATGGACCTTTGAAGGAAGGTTCCATGATGCTGGTTAGGTTCTAGCTCTTGGGTCCTCTCAAGGAAGGTTCCTTGATCCTGGTTAGGTTCTAGCTCTAGGGTCCTTTGAAGGAAGGTTCCTTGATGCTGGTTAGGTTCTAGCTCTATGGTCCTCTCAAGGAAGGTTCCTTGATCCTGGTTAGGTTCTAGCTCTAGGGTCCTTTGAAGGAAGGTACCTTGATGCTGGTTAGGTTCTAGCTCTAGGGTCCTCTCAAGGAAGGTTCCGTGATGCTGGTTAGGTTCTAGCTCTAGGGTACTCTCAAAGAAGGTTCCTTGATGCTGGTTAGGTTCTAGCTTTAGGATCCTCAAATAAGGTTCTTTGATGCTGGTTAGATTTTAGATCTAGGGTCCTCTCAAGGAAGGTTCCTTGATGCTGGTTACGTTCTTGCTCTAGGGTACTCTCAAGGAAGGTTCCTTGATGCTGGTTAGGTTATAGCTCTAGAGTCCTCTAAGAGAAGCTTCCTTGATGCTGGTTAGGTTCTAGCTCTAAGGTCCTCTCAAGGAAGCTTCCATGATGCTAGTTAGGTTCTAGCTCTATGGCCCTCTCAAGGAAGGTTTCTTGATGCTGGTTAAGTTCTAGCTCAAGGGCTCTCTCAAGGAAGGTTCCTTGATGCTGTTTAGGTTATAGCTCTATGGACCTTTGAAGGAGGTTCCATGATTCTGGTTAGGTTCTAGCTCTAGGGTCATCTCAAGGAAGTTTCCTTGATGCTGGTTAGGTTCTAGCTCTAGGGTCCTCTCAACGAAGGTTCCTTGATCCTGGTCAGGTTCCAGCTCTAGGGTCCTTTGAAGGAAGGTTCCTTGATGCTGGTTAGGTTCTAGCTCTAACGTCCTCTCAAGGAAGGTTCCTTGATGCTGGTTAGGTTCTAGCTCTAGGGTACTCTCAAGGAAGGCTCCTTGATGCTGGTTAGGTTCTAGCTCTAGGGTCCTCAAATAAGGTTACTTGATGCTGGTTAGGTTTTAGCTCTAGGGTCCTCTCAAGGAAGGTTCATTGATGCTGGCTAGTTTCTAGCTCTAGGGTCCTCAAGGAAGCTTCCTTGATGCTGGTTAGGTTATAGCTATAGGGTCCTCTCAAGGAAGGTTCCTCATTGCTGGTTAGGTTCTAGCTCTAGGGTATTCTCAAGGAAGGTTCCTTTATGCTGGTTAGGTTCTAGCTCTAGTTTCCTCTCAAGGAATGTTCCTTGATGAAGGTTAAGATCTAGCTCTATGGTCCTTTGAGGGAAGGTTCCTTGATGCTGGTTAGGTTCTAGCTCTAGTGTACACTCAAAAAAGGTTCCTTGATTCTGGTTAGGTTCTAGCTCTAGTGTACTCTCAAATAAGGTTCCTTGACGCTGGTTAGGTTATAGCTCTAGGGTCCTCTCAAAGAAGGTTCCTTGTTGCTGGTTAGGTTCTAGCTCTAGGGTCCTCTCAAGGAAGGTTCCTTGATGCTGGTTAGGTTATACCTCTATGGTCCTCTCAAGGAAGGTTCCTTGATGCTGGTTAGGTTCTTGCTCTTGGGTCCTCTCAAGGAAGGTTTCTTGATGATGGTTAGGCTCTAGCTCTAAGGTCTTCTCAATGAAGGTTCCTTGATGCTGGTTAGGTTCTAGCTCTAGAGCCCTTTCTAGGAAGGTTCCTTGATGCTGGTTAGGTTCTAGCTCTAGGGTCCTTTGAAAGAAGGTTCCTTGATGTTGGTTAGGTTCTAGCTCTAGGGTACTCTCAAGGAAGGTTCCTTGATGCTGGTTAGGTTCTAGCTCTAGGGTCCTCTCAAGGAAGGTTCCTTGATGCTGGTTAGGTTCTAGCTTTAGGGTCCTCTTAAGGAAGGTTCCTTGATGCTGGTTAGGTTTAGCTCTATGGTCCCCTCAAGGAAGGTTCACTGATGCTGGTTAGGTTCTAGCTCTAGGGTCCTCTAAAGGAAGGTTCCTTGATGCTGCTTAGGTTCTAGGTCTAGTGCCCTCTCATGGAAGGTTTCTTGATGCTTGTTAGGTTCTAGCTGTACAGCCCTCTAAAGGAAGGTTCCTTGATGCTGATTAGGTTCTAGCTCTAGGGTACTCTCAAGGAAGGTTACTTGATGCTGGTTAGGTTATAGCTCTAGGGTCCTTTCAAGCAAGGTTCCTTGATGCTGGTTAGGCTCTGCCTCCATGGGTCCTCTCAAGGAAGGCTCCTTGATGCTGGTTAGGTTCTAGCTCTAGGATCCTCTCAAGGAAGGTTCCTTGATTCTGGGTAGGCTCTCGCTCTAGGTTCCTCTCAAGGATTGTTCCTTGATGCTGGTTAGGTTCAAGCTCCAGGGTCTCCTAAAGAAAGGTTCCTTGATGCTGGTTAGGTTCTAGCTCTAGTGTCCTCATAGGGAAGATTCCTTGATGCTGATTAGGCTCTAGCTCTATGGTCCTCTCATGGAAGGTGACTTGATGCTTGTTAGGTTCTAGCTCTAGGGTCCTCTCAAGGAAGGTTTCTTGATGATGGTTAGGCTCTATCTCTAGGGTCCTCAAGGAAGGTTCCTTGATGCTGGTTAGGTTTTAGCACAAGGGTCCTCTTAACTAAGGTTTCTTGATGCTGGTTAGGTTCTAGCTCTAGTGCCCTCTCAAGGAAGATTTCTTGATTCAGGTTAGGTTCAAGCTCCAGGGTCCCCTAATGAAAGGTTCCTTGATGCTGGTTAGGTTCTAGCTCTAAAGTCCCCTGAAGAAGGTTCCTTGATGCTGGATAGGTTCTAGCGTTAGGGTACTTTGAATGAAGGTTCTCTGATGCTAGTTAGGTTCTAGCTCTAGGGTCGTTTTAGCGAAGCTTTCTTGATGCCGATTAGGCTC